>NC_051403.1:2254350-2256850 GCF_015228065.2 Penaeus monodon | reverse complement strand
TTATATAATATATATATAATTAAAATATATTATAATATATATATATATAATTTATATATATATATATATATATAGAGAGAGAGAGAGAGAAGGAGAGAGAGAGAGAAAAGAGAGAGGAATGTGTGTACAGAAACACACACCACACACACACACACCACACACCGCACACACACAGACACACACACACACACATATATATTTATTATATATATATATTTATATATTATAATATATATATTTAATATATGTTTTGGTGGGGGTTGTGGTGTGGTTGTTGTGTGTGGAAAATTTTTTGTTTATATTGGTTATATTAATAATATATTAAATAATTATATATTATAATTTATATATACATATTTTAAAATAAAAATATATAATATATAATATTATTTAATATATATATAATATATATATATTTATAACACAATATAAATGCACACACACACACACACACACACAAGGTTAATATATATTATATTATAATATATATATATATATATTTTAATTATTTAAATAATATATATATTATGTATGTTTTTGGTGTGTGGGGGGTTTAACAATACTAAAACCCGGATTACACTTCACACCTCGTCCAAGAGCTCCCCCTTCCCCTTGGGAGGACGCAGTTGCAGCCCGGTTTTTCTCTTTTCGCACAGGAACAAACATCCCCTCAGGGAAACCCGCCCATAAAAAACACGTCCGAAGGGCAGGGGAGAGACACGGCAGACACCCAAGCCAACCTGCGTCCGCCCCCCCCTGGGTTTCCACCCGGGGACACGGGGGTTCATACTGTCTTCAAGAATAAACCAGCAAGCTAAGCCCCTTTTCACGCTCCTTAACATCTGGCGACAGCGGTGTCCCAACCTCACGTGTTTTTTTTTAATTTGGGTGGCTTGGGGTGGTCACTGCTTAAAATCTGGTGGCTTGCGGGGGCATTTGCTTAATTGAGGGGAGCGGTTTTCAAAAACCCTCAAACCCCGAGCAAATCCCTACCCCCATGCCCTGCCGACGCCGTGCGATCTACTGCAAGCTACTACTGTCGGGGGGCCCCCCGCTTTTTTTTAAACGCCCAGCCATCGTCCCAAAGTCCTCTGTTTCACGCTACCCCCCCATGCCTGTCCTCTACTTCGTGCTGACCCTCACGCCTGTGCTACCCTCCGAAAAAGTCGCTGAAGAGTACCCCTCGCACCTACGCCGCCACACTCCCCAAATCCGCTCACCTACCTCGCAAATTTCCCCGGGCCCTCGTAAAAACCACCCATTTTGTCGCAGTTCTATCCAGCCAACAATTTTTCTCTTTGCTTTTAAAAGTAATTTACCTATTAGTCCCAGAGAACTATTGCCCCCCCTTCCCCACCCCCTTTGCATACAAGTTGCCTTTTTTCAGTTTAAAGAACAGCCCTTCTACGAACGCACATATAGCTCATACTAAAAAATTTTCCCCCGTCCCCCCATTTTTTTTTTAAAACAAATACACAGAGATCAACCTAGTACACGCACCCCACTTCACACCCGCCCCCCGCCTAACCACCCCCGTAATGGTTTGTTTTAAATTTTCTGTCTTTATCATTTTTTTTTTAAATCGACAATTAGCATTTTATTTTTCCCAGAACAAATGGGTACTTCGAGTTTTTAATTTATTGTATTTTTTGGGCTCTCATCATTTATTCATTTTTATTTGTGCGAATTAATTTCTTTTTCTTTCTTTTATATGTTTTTCTATTAGTAACATTCTACTTTTGCTTTTTTTTATATTCGTGGTTTTAACTATATCTTTCTTTATACACTGTTTCTTCATACTTGTGTGTAATCTGTCGTCGTTCACACATGATTTCGACGCCTTACTTTGACCCTTTATCTCCTACCGGCCACCCTACCAATTCACTCTAAGTTTCCCTTTTACAGTGCCACCCCTTGACTAAAAAATAAACCCCAAATTCTTTTACGACGTCACCCCGAAGTTCAAATTGGGGCCCCGTAAGCTGGATTTTATGCTTCTTTAGTTTAAGGGTTTTGGGTGATATGTACGATGGTAGGGTCCCCATTGCAAATAAGGGAACACTTGCAGACACCACTTAATAGGCTTCTCGGTTAAATCCCCGCAACAAATTTTTAACCCCGGCTCATGCCGAAACCGAAGAACCTGCCCCGCCCGAACTTACGCTAATACGATTGAAGCCCCGAGACCGCACTGCATGACTTTCACCGCGATTTAAATTTTTTAAGCCCGGTCATGGCCGTAAACGAAGGAACCTGTCCCCCGCATACTTACGCTCATCGTTTGAACCCTTCCCTATTTTTCGCAGCATATATATGCCTATTTCCCCAAAAAAGGGAAATTTTATTCAATAATTTTTTCTCTCTTAAATAGGGGGTACCTTTTTGAACTCGTTCAAAAATTTAATACCTTATTTGAACGTTTTCTTTTGTGACAAATTTTTCTTATCCCTTCTTTTTTTCTTGAAATTTAGAAAGGGTGTTGACAAACACATTTATCCTC
>NC_051403.1:2226440-2231084 GCF_015228065.2 Penaeus monodon | reverse complement strand
ATTTTCCCGGTAGTGCCGTGACATCCCTCCGGTACCCCACTCATTTCTTAGACTTTCTCTAGCTTTTTCCCTAAAACTAGGATAAAAAACAGAATGTTTCACTGAAATATTTTCCCATACGGGACTTCCAGCTTTTATTTACCTCACAACTTTTCCACATTTCCCCAAAAGGGGCCCACTAACATTTGGGCGTCCATCTATTTCGTGACTGTTAAAGAGATTCTGTCGTCTCCTCCCCCCCCTTCCCTCCCGTCCCCGCGTGTCGCAGACGAAGCCCCTCCTAAAACATGCCAACTTCTTCGTCTGTGCTTTCTATGTCGTTTTACGAACACACATACCACACAACAACCACAACACACACACACACAATATATATATATATTATATATATAATATATTTATATATATAATATATAAAATTTACATTAATATATTAACTATATTATATTATATAATTAAAATATAATATATAAATATATATATTACATATATATATATATATTATATATATATATATTTTAAAATATATATAAAAATAACATATATACTATATATGCAACCACACACAAAACACACACACACACACACACACACACACACACACACACACACAACACACACCACACACACCACAATATATATATAATATATATATATATTATTATATAAAATTTATATATGTATTATATATTATAAAAAATTTTTTAAATATATACAAAATTACACCATACACACACACACACACACACACCAAATATTATTTATATAATATATTAATAATATATAAATATATATATTATATATTATACTTACAATACAAAACACACACACACAAACACACACACACACACACACACACAACCCCACACCACACACACACACAACCCAGTGGTATTAATAATTTATAATTATATTATATGATAAAAATATATATTTTAATAATATATATAATTTTAAATATATTTTAATATATTATATATATTATGGGTGTTTGTTGTGTGTGTGTGTTAACAATACGTAGAAAGAGGGATGTACACTTCACCCTCCGTCCAAGTAGCTGCCCCTTCCCCTTTGGGCGGCCGATGCACCCCGGTTTTCTCTTTTTCGCACAGGAAAAAAAACATCACCCTCAAAGGGGAACCGCCCATAAAAAAAACACGTCCGTAAGGCGAGGGAGACACGGCAGACAGCCCCAAGCCACTGCGCCCAGCCCCCCACCTCTTTCTCCCCCCGGGGACCGGGGGTCTATATCTGTCTTAAAGAAAAAACCAGAGCAAAGCCCCTTTCATGACTCGCTCACATCTGGCAATGCGGTGTCCCCAACTCACGTGTTGCTTCATCTGGGCTTGCGGTGGTCACTCGCTTACATCTGGTGGCTTGCGGTGGTCATTTTGCTTACTCTATGGCAGGGTTTTCAAGAACCTACAACGCCGACGCAAATACCTACCCCCTGTCCTGCCGACGCCTTTTGCTGATCTACTGCAAGCTACTACTGTCGGGTGCCCCCGTTCTTTTAACGCCCACCTCGCACCAAGTCCTCTTCGATCACGCCCCCCCACACCATCCCTTTTTTAACTACTTCTGCTGCCATCACCCCTGTGCTACCCCTGACGAATCGCTGAAACTATCCTCGCCCTCTAACGCCGCCACACTCGCCAATCCGGCTCACCACCTCGCAAAATTTTTCGCGAACCCTCGCCCAACCCAAACCGGTTTCGCAGTTTATCCAGCACCAACAATTTTCCCCTCATTGCTATTAAAATAAGTGTCCTTTTAGGCCAAGTAACTATTCCCCCCCCCCTAACCCCCCCAAAACCCCTTGCAACAAGGCCTTCTTTCAGTTTAAAGTACACCCCATTCTACAAGCACACTACAACTCTTCTACATACTTCTCCCTGTCAACCATTTTTTTTTTTAAAACACAGTACACACTAGATCAAACCAAGTGACACGCACCCCCCATCACCCCCTCGTTCCCAGCCCTAACCATCCCGTTTTGATGTATCGTGTTAGTATTTTTTCGGGTCTAATCTTTTTTTATTTCAATCGCACAATTAGCATATATCATTTCTTCAGAAAAAAGATCCCTTCGATTTACTTAATTATTGTTATGTTTGGCTGCTCTCTCATATTTTTCATGTTTTTTTGTGTCGAATTAATTATCTTTTTTTTTTCTTTTATATGTTATTCCTTTTTAAAATCCTTTATTATTCTTGCTTATTTTTATTTCTGTGTATACACAAATTCGTTTTTTTAATCATGTTTTTTCATACTTGCTGTGCAAATCGTCGCTCGTTCACACATAGATTCGATCCCCTTTACTTTCGTCTCTTATCTCCCTCCCGCCCACCCTACTCGGATTCATCAAAGATTGCGTTTTTTTACTTTACCACCCCCTATGACAAAAACTGAACCCAAATCTCTTTTACGAGGGCATCTCGAAGTTCGATATCTTTCCTCATAATGCTGGGTTTTTATGCTACTTTAGTTTAAGGTTTGGTGAATATGTATGATGGTAGGTCCCCCTTTGAAATAATGGCAACACATTGAGACACCATGCTTTATATAGGTTTTTATGGGTTTTACAATCACCGCAATTATTTTAAGCCCGGGCTCTGGCCGAAACCGAACGAACCCGCGCCCCCCGTACACCTTCCCTCATACGATTGAAGCGCCGAACGCGCATGATAAACTTTCACCCGCGATTAATTTTTAGCCGGCTCATGGCGTAACAAGGAACCCTGTCCCGCCGCTCTTCCTCATACGATTGGCGCTGCCTATGTGTTCAAATAATACTTGCCTTTTACCCCAAGATATGGAATTCTTATTAAATTTAATTTTTCTCTCTTCAATATGATGGTACCTTATTGACTCGTTCATTTTAAAATACCTACTTGACACGTTTCTTTTCTTGGACAAATTTCTTATGCTCTCTTTTTTCTTGAAATTTTTAGTAAGGGTTTAAACAAACCATTTCATCCTCCTCCTTACCCTTTTTTACTGGCCTGGTACACTTATATTTAGCTTCTGAAGCGATACCCTCCTCGCTACTGAATGTTGCACCTCAGTGCGAAAACCCCTCTGCACCCGCTACTGGGACGCGACGTCTAGCGACCCTGGTCACCAGGAACCATCTGTAGGACCCAAACGCCCTTTGGGGTGGGCCGAGCGATGTAAATTTTTTTTTAGCAAAACCCGGATTAACTTCCACCTCCGTCCAAGTAGTGCCCTTCTCCCTTTGGGGGAGGCGCAGATGCAGTCCGGCTTTTTTTTTCGACAGGAAAACTCCGCCCTCGAAGGGAACCGGCATAAAAGGCACGTCCGTAAGGCAAGACAGAGAGACCGGCAGACAGGGGCCCAAAGCCACACGGGTCCAGCCCAACCCCTCGTCCTCCACCCGGGGGCCGGGGGTCTCTTGGGGGGCTCATATCCCGGTTTTCAAAAAAAAACCGCAAACAAAACCCCTTTTCACTACCCACCCAGTCCTCTCTGTTCGCTCACATCTGGCGAAGTGGTGCTCCCAACTCACTGTCGTTCATCTGGGTTTCCCCGGGGGCACTCGCTTACATTGGTGGCTTGCGGGGTCACTTGCTTTCAGTGTTGGTGTGTGTGTGTGTTGTGTGTGGTGTGGGTGTTTGGTGGGGTGGTGTGTTGTGTGTTGGGTTTTGCGCGTTGCGTGTGCGTGTATGTAATTTATATTAATTAATATATATATATATATATTTATATATATATTATTATATATAAGACACATTTGTGTACAGAAAAACCATACACACAAACACACAAAAAACACACACAACACACAACACACACCCA
The DNA here is from genome assembly GCF_015228065.2 of Penaeus monodon. Lineage (NCBI taxonomy): Eukaryota > Metazoa > Arthropoda > Malacostraca > Decapoda > Penaeidae > Penaeus > Penaeus monodon. The sequence goes on along the minus strand of NC_051403.1, from coordinate 2,227,265 downwards.
CACACACAAAATTTTAAAAATTATATAATATTTATAATATATATTATATTATAAAAATATAATTTTAATATAATATAATATATATATAAATAATTTTGTTGGGGTGTGGTGTGTGTGGTGTGTGTACAATTTTATAAAATATTAATATTAATAAATTTAATAAATATTTTATAATTTTAATATGTGTGTGTGTGTGTGTGTGTGTCTGTTTGTGTGTGTGTGTGTTTTGTGTGGTGGTGTATGGGGGTGTGTGGGTGTGTGTTGTTGTGTGTGTGTGTGTGTGTGTGTGTGTGTGTGTGGTGTGGTGTGTGTGCGTGTGCGCGGGCGGATGTATGTTATATATATAAATATAATATATATATAATAATATATATATATTATATAATATATATTTATATATATATATACACACCAAAACCAACACACACACACACCACACACACACACCAAAAAATAATATATATATTATATATATATTATAATATAATTTTATATATTATATATATTAAATATATATATATTTACATATGTGTGTGTGGGTGTAATATATATATATAATATATTTTATATATATTATATATATAATAATATACAATCATATATATTAGTATGTGTGTGGTGTGTGTGTGGTCTGTTTGTTTTGTGTGTATGTTTGTGGTGGTGTGTGTGTATGAGTTTTTGTGTGGTGGTGTGTGGTGTGTGTGTGGTGTGTGTGGTGTGTGTATAACTATATTATATATATATATATATTTATATATATTATATATATATATAATATATAATAAATATATTTATAGTGTGTTTGTGTTGTGTGTGTGTGTTGTG
>NC_051403.1:2216440-2218940 GCF_015228065.2 Penaeus monodon | reverse complement strand
ATATATAACTATATAATATATATACTATAATATATATATTATATATATTATATATATATATATATATTATATTATATTATATATATACAAAGTGGAAACAGAGACAGGCAGAGAGGAACAAAGACGAGACAGAAAGAACAGAAAGGGAAACAGAGAGTGCCGGATAAGAGAATAGGAGTAAGGGAGAGGAGAGAGAGAGAAAAAAAATTGTGAGTAATTGAGATAGAGAAATAGAGGGGAGGATACTTATCTTGACACAGAGATTTTGGCTTCCCGCATTGTAGATATGTTCTAGTGACGAATCACGGAATTGGCATTTGACAACGGTGATGAATAAGGAAATACAGTAACGCCCAATGTTGCTGTGGAAGAGGAAAAAACATAACACTGGTTAACTGGAAATGATAACAGAGACACTGATTTATGCAGATAGCGACACACTATTGAAATGAATTTGTTTTTTTTTTTTTTTTTTATGTATTATATATATATATATATATATATATATATTATATATATATATATATATATAATATTTTATATATTTACACACACACACACACACACACACACACACACACACAAAACACACCCCACACCCCAAAAAAAAAAATATATATATATATAATTATATACATATATATAAATATTTATAAAAAAATATATATATATATATATATATATATTATATATATTTTATATATATATATATATATATATATATATATATTAATATATTATATATATATATTCATATATATTAGTATATATATATATATAAAAATATATATTATATATATATAATATATATATATATATCATCAATAACGGTATGCTCATGTTTGAGCAGCCGTGGACCTCTCCACCATCCTTCGCCACTCAACTTGAAACTTGCTCTTTTCTTTCCACTTGTACCATCGACAGCCCGCAAATATCTTTGATGTTGTCGTCAGTCTTGTCTTCGGTTTGCCTCTTCCTCGTTTCCTATCACCATCCCTGTCAAACAAGTCTTTCTCAATACTTTTACTTCTCATCACATGACCAATAAACTTTAGTTTCCTTTTGTTCAAGATGTCCAACAGGCGGTCTTTACAATTTATTTTTCTCAGCACTTCATCATTTGTTTTCTTCTCTGTCCATTTAATACGTAATATTCATCTGTAACACCACATTTCAAAAAATATTGACCTTTTCTTGCTATCTTTTTCAGCACCCAACACTCAGAACCATATGACGCAATTGGAAACTAATGAGTTCAATAACCTCAGCTTTGTCCCTAAGGTAAAGCTTTAGTCTTTCCAGATGTTATTGAGACAACTGTGGCGTTTTTGGCAATGGCAATTCTTTTTATCTCCGGGGAAACATCATTATGTATTAGTTAAAACAGTCCAAAATAAGTGAACTCTTACATTTTCTACAACCACTCCATTGATTGTAACATGCTCATTATCGTTCACTGTCGGTTATCTTCGAATCTTCATGATCTTAGTTTTCTTGGCATTAAGAAACAAAGCAGCCTTTTCGCTTGCTTCTCTAACTTTATCTAACAGTTGTTTTTAGTTCAATGAACTGCTAGCAATTAAAAAATTGTCTCGGCGTATCTTAAATTTTATATTTTGTATCCTCCAAAATCTACAGTTCCTGCAAAATTCTCTAAAGCATCTCTCATAATTGCTTCAGAATATATATTAAAAAGGTTGGGAGACAGGGAAAGGCAACCATGTCGTACTCCTTGGTTAATTTTGAACCTTCTGTCAACCATAAATGGTTTTTATATTTGGGTTGTTGTTGTTCATACATGTTTTTTATTAGTTGGTATATATATATATATATATATATTTGTTGTTTTTTTTTTTTGGTTCTGAAAATATACATGTGTGGGAGATGCAATTATTAAGCAAACTAAATTCATAAAAACCTTAGTATAATTTTTTTTAAAAAAAATAAAATAACCCTATTCCATAAATAAAATACAATAAACAACAAATAAATCAATAATAATAAGTAAAATCATCATATTTTAAATTTTTCACCCAGATTATAAACAATAAAAATAAAGTAAAAACATTTTAACAAAATAAAATGAAACCCCTTAAAATTGCCGGGCCCAAAACTTTAAGTACGATATTTATCAGAGACATTGCACCCCGATTTAAAAAAATAAAATAAGAACAATCATAACTAAAATAAAATTTGAAATAAAAATTTCGGCAACCGTTATTTTTAAGCTATTTTAATTGGCTGACTTGTGGGATTTTTTCATAATGTAAGCCTTGGTTGGGAAGGAAAAAACACGCCCGGTGTCCGGGCAGGCATTTACTTTCCCTTTTTGTAACACACCGTTTTGGGACAAAATTTCTGTCCTTTTTTGCAAACGACAAATTTTGGGGCCATTTTTTTTGGAAGTGTCTTTTTTTTGGTATTTGTAAATCTCTAAACTCATTTATAACAATTAAATACCTGGCTCGAATGCCTGAAAATCAGTAAAAGCTTAATAAAA
>NC_051403.1:2191440-2198940 GCF_015228065.2 Penaeus monodon | reverse complement strand
TTCTCCATTATATTCCATAAGCCATCCCTGCTGACTGTATTGAAGGCCTTCATCAGATCGATAAAGGTCACGAAGAGGTCGCTGTGCTGTTCTTGGCATTTTTCCTGGAGTTGGCGTGCAGCAAATATCATGTCTATTGTTCCACGTTCGACCCAAAAGCCACACTGACTTTCTTGAAGGTGACCCTGCTCAAGATGCTGAAGGAGACGGTTGAGCAGGACGTGAGCCAGGATCTTCCCAGCTATGCACAGAAGAGAGATGCCTCTGTGGTTGTTGCAAGACTGGCGGTTGGACCATGGTGGTGTCTTTCAGCTGTTGTGGGACCTTTCCTTCACTCCACATGGATTGGAAGAGTTCTGTCAGTTTCTGCATCAGGGCTGGTCCTCCTGCTTTGTATATCTCTGCAGGAATTGCGTTTGATCCTGGTGCTTTGCCACAGGAAAGTTGTTTGACGGCCTTTCTGTCTTCTTCTGTGGGGGAATTGTCGAGATCCTTGTTGATCTCCACTTGAGGTAGGCTGGCGATTGCTTCATTGTTGATCGTGGCAGGGCGGTTCAGGACCTGGTTGAAGTGTTCAGCCCATCTGTCCAGGATCTGCATCTTCTCTGTCAGCTGCTGCGTCCCGTCTGCAGTGAGGAGGGGGGAGGAGCCAGTGGACTGAGGTCCGTACACAGTCTTTAAGGCATCATAAAAACGTTTGGTGTCGTGACTGTCCGCATAGCCCTGTATTTCTTCTGCCTTCTTGCAGTACCACGTGTCCTGCATTTCACAGAGTTTCTTCTGTGCCTTACTTTTTGCGCAGGCAATGGCGTCTTTCTTTGCTCGTGATGGGGGTCGTCCTGATGCGCTCTGAATAGCTGGTGTTTCTCTGACAGGAGTGCCTGTATCTCCACATCGTTCTCACCGAACCAGTCCTGGTGTTTGTGGGACAAGCTGCTAAAAAAAAAAAAGAAAAAAAAAAAAAAAGAAAAAAAAATAATATAATGTATTATGATATATATATATATATATATTATATCTATATAATATATATATATATATATATTTATTATCTTATTTACATCTATATATATTATATTATATACATAGTTGGTGTGTATATATGTATAATATATATTATCTACAGATCTTATATAATTATCATACGTATATATATCTTATTATTATAATTAATATAAAAACATACAACACACACACACAAACACACAAATATATATATATATATATATATATATATATATATATATATATAATATCATACCCATAATATATCATACTATAATAACTAACAAATACCTTATATATATATATATATATATATATATATATATTATATATATATATATATATATGTATGTATGTGTGTACATTTATTATATATATATATAATATTATATATTATATATATATATATATATTATATATATATATATATATATATATATATATATATATTCTTCCCAGCTTGTCCTTATCCGGGGTCGTCGTTGTGAATGAGCCTTCTCCATGTATTCCTGTTGTTAGCCAGCGCTACATTTATATTCTTTTCCCTAAGATCTTTATTTATACATTCCTTCTATCGTGTTCTAGGTCTTCCTCTTTTGTTCGTCTGTTTCCTTGTACTTTCATTTCCATGACTTCTCTTCCTACGTGATCTTCTCCAGTTCTTCTCCTCAGATGGCCGAAACATCTTAGTCTTGCCTCCTGTTTCTTCTTAGAAATTTCCACTATTTTCACTTTACCTCTGATGTAGTCGTTTCTCATTCTATCTCTCCTTGTGACTCCAACCATACATCTCAATATCTTCATCTCAGCTACGTCAAACTTCTTTTCTTCTAACTTCTTCAGTGGTGCTGCTTCCAGGACGTAAGCTAAGGCTGGTCTGACTACGGCCTTATGCCCCTTACCATTGAGTCTAATTGCGACTCTCCTATCGCACAACACTCATGACACTTTTCTCCAATTATTCCATCCACTTTGAATTTTGAATTCAACTTCCTTATCCATTCCGACAGTTTCATTGACAATTGAACCTAGATGTTTTCAAGTTCTCTCCATCTAGCTTTATTGTGGCTAGTTGGTCGCCATCTATATCTGTGGTGAAATATTCTGTCGTGGACCTGCTTATTCTCATTCCTCTGCTTTCTAAAGCAAATCTCCATTCTTCTAGTTTTCTTTCTAGCACTGATCTACCTTCTGCTACTAGCACAATATCATCAGCGTGCAATACGCACCATAGTGGTTCTCTTACATTTGCCGTGATGACATTAAACACTATATTAAACAACAGAGGTCTAAGTGCCGATCCTTGGTGTAAACCGTCCTTTACTTCGAAATGTTCCGTCATGCCCACTGTGCTCTCAACTCTCGTTGCCACGTCCTTGTAGCATTCCTGGATTATTCTTACATATTTTTCTTGTACTCCTCATTCTCTTAACCCTCCCCAGATTTCTTGGCATGGCACTCAGTCATAAGCTTTCTCATAGTCGATGAAGATCACATGCAGCACTCTTTGCTCCTCCTGGTATTTCTCCTGGTTTGTGTGTGTGTGTAGACATATCTCTATCTGTCTATCAATCTATATACCTATCAATCTATCCATCTGTCGGTCTATATAATATATATATATATATATATATATATATATATATATATATATATATATATATATATATATATATATATATATATTATATATATATATATATATATAATGAATAGAAAAACACTCTTCGTTGCTGATTCAATGGAAGAAACAACTATACATTTTCTCCGTGATTGCCTCACGAGCATAGTACTCCCTTCCTCATCTATATATTACTGAAAAACTTCTGAAGGAAGGACCCCTTCTCCGGACTATGCAAGTTCTCTTCCTCCTTAAGCATTCTGCTGCTGCAGGAAGGACTCCCTCCGATGCACGTGCCTTCTCTTACATTCGTTGGCAGGGACGTCGCATGCTTTTATCGTTCACGTGCACGTTCGGACTTCCTGGAGGAGCGGCTCCCCAGACATATCTTCCAGCTCATGTCCGACGTTGCTCATGATTCTTCCCGGTCCCTCTCCACCAACCATGGTCGCTCTCTCTCCCAGAAACTCTCCAGCCTGACCGCCCGCAGTCCTTGGTCCCGCTTCTCCCTCACCAACGCTGTCACAAACCTATCTTCCCTGTCCTTGACCTCCCATAAGCTACAACTCCTTGGCTTCAGTCTTTTCTTTGCTCTTCGCCCTCACCCCCTTACCTCCATCGACATTATTTCCTCCTTTGACCGTTTCATCTCTTCTCACAGGAACTCTTTGCCTGATGTCTCTCTCCGTGGTGCTTTCATCCCGGCCCTCGAATCTCTCCTCCATCCTAACCCTTCCATTCCCAGGCATTACCGTGAGGCCCTTCAAAGCCTGCGCAGGGAGGACGTCACCATTCTGCCTTCTGACAAGGGCAACTCGGTGGTGGTCCTTGACCGTGCCTCTTACCTGAAGAAGGCCCAGGACCTGTTGGATGACGCCTCTACTTATGCTCCCCTGACCAGTGACCCCCGTAAACACATTGCTGCTACCTTCCACCGTCGACTGAAAGAGATAGCAGCTTGTTTTCCGAAGGCGAATCTCTACCAGAGGTTCAGGGTCATCAACCCTCGACTCCCTCATTTCTATGGGCTTCCTAAAACCCATAAGCCGGCCGTGTCTCTGCGCCCCATCATCTCCTCCCGGGGATCTGTGAACGCACCCTCTTGCAGCCTGGCTGGCGAAGTGTCTCACTCCCCTTCTTGGCACCTTCTCTCCTGCTCACCTGCGCCACTCTTAGGACTTCATCTCCCGCGTTCGTGGAGTATCACCGGCGACCATGATGAGCTTGGACGTTGACTCCCTGTTCACCAAGGTCCCGCTTGATGATGTCCTTGCTTTCCTCCAGAGGAGACTCCCCGCAGAGGATCCTCGTCTCCCTCTGCCCACCGACGTCTTCCTCCAGCTGATTCGTCTGTGTGTGGAGTCTAATTCCTTTTCTTTTGAAGGTCGCTTCTACTCTCAGACGTTCGGTGTTGCCATGGGCTCTCCCCTCTCTCCAGTCCTGGCAAATCTGTTCATGGAATTCTTCGAGTCTGAGCTTCTCCCTTCTATCTCCCTTCGGCCATCGATCTGGCTAAGGTATGTCGACGACGTCTTTGCTCTCTGGCCTCATGACCCTGCTCTGTTTCCGGGTTTCCTGATGCAGCTGAACTCTCTCTCTTCTTCCATCCGTTTCAAGGTGGAATGGGAGGTTGACTACAAGCTCCCTTTCCTGGACACCCTAGTCCATCGCTCTGCTGACTACTCCTTCTCCATATACAGGAAACCCATTCATAGTGTGTACATAGTATGTACATACACTTCTTCTCATACCACCCTCTCCATGTGAAGAGAGGTGTTGCCACCTCGCTGTTCCTTCGCGCCCTTCGCATCTGTGACCCCCAGTACCTGGATGGAGAGATCGTCTTCCTTCGTCGCTCGTTCTCCAAACTGGGCTACCCTCGTCATGTTCTCGACGCCGCGTTATCCAGGGCACGGCGTACCTTCTACCACGACTCTCCTCCTAAAGAGACTCCTCACCTGCCCGTCCTCAGCCTGCCCTACACTGAGGAAATCTACTCTCTCCATCGCCCTCTTCACCCTCTCAACTGCAGGCTGATCTTTCGCCAGGTGAACACTCTCCGTCGCAACCTGGTCCATACTAGCCCTCCTTCCTCCTCGAAGGTGGGCACCTATGCTGTTCCTTGTGCCTCCTGTGATAAGCAGTACTTTGGCGAAACAGGCGCCAGTCTTACCAAGCGTCTGTCTCAACATAAGTACGCTATATCCAGGGATACAACAATAACGTCCTCTTTTGCCATCAGTGGGACACTGGCCATCAGATGGACTGGTCAGCAGTGCGGATTGTCTTTCCTTCCGCCGATGTCCACTCCCGCAGACTGGTGGAATCTTCCCTTATAAAGCTGCTGCCTAATTTCAACTTGAACAGCGGCTTTTCTCCTGCTGATAGTCTCTTTGCTTCCCATATCCTCCGCCTTCTACCGTATGCCGGCCACCCGGCGCATAGTCCGCCCGATCCTCCGACCTGATGTGTCCTCCCTCTGCTTCCGTTCGTCTGTCCTTCACCTGCCCCGTGTTCCCGCGTTGCCTCTCCTCTCTCTCTTTTATACCCCCCCTCTCCCTTTCCTCTTCAGACCTAAAGGTGGATTTCGAAACTGTAGTCTCACTTTCAATAAATCTAGTTTTTGTATTGTGTTTTTTCTTCTTCCATATATATATATATATATATATATATATATATATATATAAAATATATATATATATATATATATATATATATATATATCATATATATATAGATATATATATATATGATATATATATATATATATATATATATATATAATATATGATATATATTAATATTATATATATATATATATATATATTTTTACATATAATATATATATATTAAATAATATATATGAAATATATAGTCATATATGGTTATATCTTGATATATATACAATATAAGGATAGAGGCTCTTTACCTTATTTCAACCCTTATGGAGACATTCATAAACCTATTCATCTTTCACTATATATATATGTATCAGAAGACTAAGAATAATATAATATCATATGGTTTATCTTATATATAGACAGAATAATGTATATAGGTCTTACTTGAAAATCTTCGGAATGCGAAACTGAACCACAATTTTGAAGACTGGGTAATATATAATTTTGGAAACTGGAGATAGCGAAAATGAAAGAACAGAAGATGAGGGCGAAAGAGAGGACAGAGAGAGAGAAGAGATAGAGAGAGAGAGAGAGGGGGGGGGGGAGGAGAGGGGAGGAGAAGAGAGAGAGAGAGAATAGGGCAGAGAGAGAGAGATAGAGAGGAGGGGGGGGGGAAAAAGGGTTGGGGAAAGAAAGAGAGAGAGAGAGAGAGAGAGAGAGAGAGAGAGAGAGAGAGAGAGAGAGGGGGGGAGGGAAAAAGGGTTGGTGAGAGAGAGAGAGAGAGAGAGAGAGGAGGGAGAGAGAGGGGGGGAGAGAGAGAGAGAGAGAGAGAGAGAGAGAGGATGGAAGGATAAAGTAGAGAGAGAGAAAGAGATGCCAAAGCCTTTTTTCCACTGCCACGAGCGACGTGACAGTGGAAAAAAAGGCTTTGGCATCTCCAAGTGAACGATGGCATCATGACGAGCGTAGGCAATATAAGATAGGCTTCATCGCAGCTTTTTCAGTGTGTCTAAGGCACTGACAGTGACATCGTCAATTTCTGCTCTGAGTTTTAATTCCCCAAAGAAGAAAAAAGTTTTGCAGTAGGATCTCTTTGACTATCTACAAAACTGATATATTTTGACATCCCATCACACACACATGCTTACGAAGTATGTCTGAGTCAGAAACTAACAACTCCACTTTTCCACAGCTGAAGATACTATGACGCGTGTGATGTTCCTGGCGGTGATCGCTGCTTTAGCCATCTGTGCTGAGACAGCTTCACTGGGACATCAAAGTATGTGACTTCCGATGATTTTTATGCAGAGCTATTACTGAGAGTAAACCTATGATAATGCCCTTTTCATCTTCCATCTTAAATGATACATGTAGTTGTGTTATGGTTTTGCAATAAAGGACCATGATAAAAATATTAATTTTCCAGGATCTCAAGGGGAACTGCACCGAGGAAAACGTCAGTTCTCTTGGGTGAGTTGATGACATCCTTTTGAGTCATAATAATGATATTAACAACAATGTTAAAATATGAATTTCTGTATAATATTCCACCCGTATACAGTGGGCACACAGTGCAAATCTGGTTTACAAATTAAGTAGAAGTATACACAAATTTTGTATTTCAATGCCATTTCGCTTATCATCCTAATCTCTTCTTCAGTCTAGCAATCAAGTAGTAACACAGATCGGAGGAGAAGAGAGCGGAGGAGAGCAGAGGGTCAATTCTCACAACACAATTCTTGGCAATACTCAGAATGTCAGACAAGTGGCAACAGCAGACAATAACAAGCAAATTGTGCATCAAGGCTATTCTCTGTTCGGCCCCAGTGAACAAGAAGTCGTGCAGATTGCTACAGGGAAAGGTTACCAACACCAAATTATCCACCAAAAGGGAAGCATCTTTGGGAATACTAAATATAAATATACTCAGAGAGGAGGAACTAAGCAGGTGTTTATTGGAAAGTAATACAGGACAGAAAAAAAGATCCCGCCCTAACCCTGTGCTACTGTTAAAACTACATCTTTTTTATGATTTCTTTGGGTCAAACCAAATTATAGTCAACGTTTACCAGAACCAAATACACTATCCTTAGCACTGGCATTGTCTTATTCAATTCAGAGTTTGATAACTCTATAGCACACGATGGAATGGTATGGAAAAAAATATAGGTTGACACTATTAAAGTAGTGATTCGTTGTTTTTCACATATAAGAAATAAGCATATATATATATATATATATATATATATATAT
>NC_051403.1:2176120-2181120 GCF_015228065.2 Penaeus monodon | reverse complement strand
ATTCTTTTTGGTGTTTATGATGAGACCGAAGTTGTCACAGGCTCTTGAGAAGCCTGCATCTTCTGCTGTGTGCCAGCTTTGAGGGCGCAATCATCAGCGAACAAGAAGTCTCTAATGACAGTCTCTTTCACCTTGGTAACAGCCTGCAGGTACCTGAGGTTGAACAGTCCACCGTCAGTCCTGTGGCTGACGTGCATCCCATCCTGGCAATCACGGAAAGCGTCTGTCAGTATTGCTGAAGAGCGTCATGGCAAGAACACAGCCTTGTTTCACGCCGTTTGTCACTGGAAAAGCCTCTGACTTATCTCCGTCATCCAATACCTTCACCAACATTCCGTCATGGCACTGCCGGACGATCGTGATGATCTTGCTTGGGCAGCCAAACTTCTCCTTTATATTCCATAAGCCATCCCTGCTGACTGTATTGAAGGCCTTCATCAGATCGATAAAGGTCACGAAGAGGTCGCTGTGCTGTTCTTGGCATTTTTCCTGGAGTTGGCGTGCAGCAAATATCATGTCTATTGTTCCACGTTCGACCCAAAAGCCACACTGACTTTCTTGAAGGTGACCCTGCTCAAGATGCTGAAGGAGACGGTTGAGCAGGACGTGAGCCAGGATCTTCCCAGCTATGCACAGAAGAGAGATGCCTCGGTGGTTGTTGCAAGACTGGCGGTTGGACCATGGTGGTGTCTTTCAGCTGTTGTGGGACCTTTCCTTCACTCCACATGGATTGGAAGAGTTCTGTCAGTTTCTGCATCAGGGCTGGTCCTCCTGCTTTGTATATCTCTGCAGGAATTGCGTTTGATCCTGGTGCTTTGCCACAGGAAAGTTGTTTGACGGCCTTTCTGTCTTCTTCTGTGGGGGAATTGTCGAGATCCTTGTTGATCTCCACTTGAGGTAGGCTGGCGATAGCTTCATTGTTGCTCGTGTCAGGGCGGTTCAGGACCTGGTTGAAGTGTTCAGCCCACCTGTCCAGGATCTGCATCTTCTCTGTCAGCAGCTGCGTCCCGTCTGCAGTGAGGAGGGGGGAGGAGCCAGTGGACTGAGGTCCGTACACAGTCTTTAAGGCATCATAAAAACGTTTGGTGTCGTGACTGTCCGCATAGCCCTGTATTTCTTCTGCCTTCTTGCAGTACCACGTGTCCTGCATTTCACAGAGTTTCTTCTGTGCCTTACTTTTTGCGCAGGCAATGGCGTCTTTCTTTGCTCGTGATGGGGGTCGTCCTGATGCGCTCTGAATAGCTGGTGTTTCTCTGACAGGAGTGCCTGTATCTCCACATCGTTCTCACCGAACCAGTCCTGGTGTTTGTGGGACAAGCTGCTAAAAAAAAAAAAAAAAAAAAAAATATATATATATATATATATATATACATATATATATATATATATATATATATATATATATATATATATATATATATATATATATATATATATATATATATATATATAAAAACATACACACACACACACACACACACACACACACACACACACACACACACACACACATATTATATATATATATATATATATATATATATATATATATATATATATACATATATATACATGTATGTGTGTACATGTTTATATATATATATATATACATTATATATATATATATATATATATATATATATATATATATATATATATATATATATATATATATATATATATATTCTTCCCAGCTTGTCCTTATCCGGGGTCGTCGTTTTGAATGAGCCTTCTCCATGTATTCCTGTTGTTAGCCAGCGCTACATTTATATTTTTTTCCCTAAGATCTTTATTTATACATTCCTTCTATCGTGTTCTAGGTCTTCCTCTTTTGTTCGTCTGTTTCCTTGTACTTTCATTTCCATGACTTCTCTTCCTACGTGATCTTCTCCAGTTCTTCTCCTCAGATGGCCGAAACATCTTAGTCTTGCCTCCTGTTTCTTCTTAGAAATTTCCACTACTTTCACTGTACCTCTGATGTAGTCGTTTCTCATTCTATCTCTCCTTGTGACTCCAACCATACATCTCAATATCTTCATCTCAGCTACGTCAAACTTCTTTTCTTCTAACTTCTTCAGTGGTGCTGCTTCCAGGACGTAAGCTAAGGCTGGTCTGACTACGGCCTTATGCCCCTTACCATTGAGTCTAATTGCGACTCTCCTATCGCACAACACTCATGACACTTTTCTCCAATTATTCCATCCACTTTGAATTTTGAATTCAACTTCCTTATCCATTCCGACAGTTTCATTGACAATTGAACCTAGATGTTTTCAAGTTCTCCATCTAGCTTTATTGTGGCTAGTTGGTCGCCATCTATATCTGTGGTGAAATATTCTGTCGTGGACCTGCTTATTCTCATTCCTCTGCTTTCTAAAGCAAATCTCCATTCTTCTAGTTTTCTTTCTAGCACTGATCTACCTTCTGCTACTAGCACAATATCATCAGCGTGCAATACGCACCATAGTGGTTCTCTTACATTTGCCGTGATGACATTAAACACTATATTAAACAACAGAGGTCTAAGTGCCGATCCTTGGTGTAAACCGTCCTTTACTTCGAAATGTTCCGTCATGCCCACTGTGCTCCCAACTCTCGTTGCCACGTCCTTGTAGCATTCCTGGATTATTCTTACATATTTTTCTTGTACTCCTCATTCTCTTAACCCTCCCCAGATTTCTTGGCATGGCACTCAGTCATAAGCTTTCTCATAGTCGATGAAGATCACATGCAGCACTCTTTGCTCCTCCTGGTATTTCTCCTGGTTTGTGTGTGTGTGTAGACATATCTCTATCTGTCTATCAATCTATATACCTATCAATCTATCCATCTGTCGGTCTATATAATATTATATATATATATATATATATATATATATATATATATATATATATATAATATATATGTATATATATATCCATATATTTGTATATATAATGATATATATATATATATCATATATATATATTATATATATATAGTATATATATATGATACATATATGTATATATATATATGAATAGCAAAACACTCTTCCGTGCTGATTCAATGGAAGAACCAACTACATTTCCTCCGTGATTGCCTCGACGAGCAAGTACTCCCTTCCTCCATCTCTAATGTACTGAAAAATTCTGAGGAAGGATCTCCCTTCCCGGACTATGCACGTTCTCTCCTCCTTGAACGCATTCGTGCTGGCAGGAGGGACGTCGAGCATGCCTTTTATCGTTCACGTGCACGTTCGGACTTCCTGGAGGAGCGGCTCCCCAGACATATCTTCCAGCTCATGTCCGACGTTGCTCATGATTCTTCCCGGTCCCTCTCCACCAACCATGGTCGCTCTCTCTCCCAGAAACTCTCCAGCCTGACCGCCCGCAGTCCTTGGTCCCGCTTCTCCCTCACCAACGCTGTCACAAACCTATCTTCCCTGTCCTTGATCTCCCATAAGCTACAACTCCTTGGCTTCAGTCTTTTCTTTGCTCTTCGCCCTCACCCCCTTACCTCCATCGACATTATTTCCTCCTTTGACCGTTTCATCTCTTCTCACAGGAACTCTTTGCCTGATGTCTCTCTCCGTGGTGCTTTCATCCCGGCCCTCGAATCTCTCCTCCATCCTAACCCTTCCATTCCCAGGCATTACCGTGAGGCCCTTCAAAGCCTGCGCAGGGAGGACGTCACCATTCTGCCTTCTGACAAGGGCAACTCGGTGGTGGTCCTTGACCGTGCCTCTTACCTGAAGAAGGCCCAGGACCTGTTGGATGACGCCTCTACTTATGCTCCCCTGACCAGTGACCCCCGTAAACACATTGCTGCTACCTTCCACCGTCGACTGAAAGAGATAGCAGCTTGTTTTCCGAAGGCGAATCTCTACCAGAGGTTCAGGGTCATCAACCCTCGACTCCCTCATTTCTATGGGCTTCCTAAAACCCATAAGCCGGCCGTGCCTCTGCGCCCCATCATCTCCTCCCGGGGATCTGTGACGCACCCTCTTGCAGCCTGGCTGGCGAAGTGTCTCACTCCCCTTCTTGGCACCTTCTCTCCTGCTCACCTGCGCCACTCTCAGGACTTCATCTCCCGCGTTCGTGGAGTATCACTGGCGACCATGATGAGCTTGGACGTTGACTCCCTGTTCACCAAGGTCCCGCTTGATGATGTCCTTGCTTTCCTCCAGAGGAGACTCCCCGCAGAGGATCCTCGTCTCCCTCTGCCCACCGACGTCTTCCTCCAGCTGATTCGTCTGTGTGTGGAGTCTAATTCCTTTTCTTTTGAAGGTCGCTTCTACTCTCAGACGTTCGGTGTTGCCATGGGCTCTCCCTCTCTCCAGTCCTGGCAAATCTGTTCATGGACTTCTTCGAGTCTGAGCTTCTCCCTTCTATCTCCCTTCGGCCATCGATCTGGCTAAGGTATGTCGACGACGTCTTTGCTCTCTGGCCTCATGACCCTGCTCTGTTTCCGGGTTTCCTGATGCAGCTGAACTCTCTCTCTCCTTCCATCCGTTTCAAGGTGGAATGGGAGGTTGACTACAAGCTCCCTTTCCTGGACACCCTAGTCCATCGCTCTGCTGACTACTTCTCCTTCTCCATATACAGGAAACCCATTCATAGTGTGTACATAGTATGTACATACACTTCTTCTCATACCACCCTCTCCATGTGAAGAGAGGTGTTGCCACCTCGCTGTTCCTTCGCGCCCTTCGCATCTGTGACCCCCAGTACCTGGATGGAGTGATCGTCTTCCTTCGTCGCTCGTTCTCCAAACTGGGCTACCCTCGTCATGTTCTCGACGCCGCGTTATCCAGGGCACGGCGTACCTTCTACCACGACTCTCCTCCTAAAGAGACTCCTCACCTGCCCGTCCTCAGCCTGCCCTACACTGAGGAAATCTACTCTCTCCATCGCCCTCTTCACCCTCTCAACTGCAGGCTGATCTTTCGCCAGGTGAACATTCTCCGTCGCAACCTGGTCCATACTAGCCCTCCTTCCTCCTCGAAGGTGGGCACCTAT
>NC_051403.1:2150948-2158448 GCF_015228065.2 Penaeus monodon | reverse complement strand
CTGACCTTTCCTTTAAATTTTCAAAGGCTTCATAAAAGGGGCTAAAACCCATTTATAAACAATAGCAGGGGAAAAAAAAAAAGAAAAAAAGAAAGGGAAAAAAATTTGTTTCCAAGTTCCTTTTAAATTTTAATCGTTCCCTCCTATGTTTTACATTCCTCTTTTTGTGTTTTTCGTATCCCCTATTATAAATTTTAGTTTTTTCATTTTAACTTAACCCCTTTTTATCCGCCTTTTTAAAATTTGGTTTCCTTTTTGGGGAATTTTCAAACCAAAAAAAAAATAATAAAAAAACGGGACCCACCGAACCTACCTTTCATCTCCCGAGGGGGGAAAGGGGGGAAAGGGGAGGGGCTTAAACCCGCAAGGGGTTCTATAGAGGACTATGATAATACTTTCAGGGGGAAAAAAAAAAGTTCTATCAACCTGTTCCATGTTTCCATGCCCCCATTTTTATGTTGCGTTTTGCTTATTAATTTTCATTGGTCCCAAAGTTTTTTTTCCATCGTAGGGGCACCAAAAAAACAAAAAGTGTTTCCCCTTTTACCCCGCTTCCACATCAAACGAGATGGGAAAGGGGGGCAGGGGGAGGGGGCCCTTGAAAAAAAGTTACATAGCAGGACCTGCTCCTGCAATGTTAACATTTAACGGGCGAAAAAGAAGTGTCTCCTACCAAACATCCATGGCTTCATACCTACCATAAATCCACGCCTTCCAACCAGCAATGAAAAAGAAAGAAAACACCACGCAAGGTGTTTCGCCCCCTCCCTTTATTACCACAGTCTACTTCAATTCAAGGTAGCTAGCTACCCTCAGCTTCCATTCCCACCCCTAAAATAAGGAATCCTCCTCCTCTCTTTATTCCATCTAACGTTCTGGTGGCATTGACCCTAAGAGGGACCAAACCCACCTCCTCCCTATTGACTTTCCTGTGGCCTGTGTCTCACAGTTCTGTTTCTTATTTGACTTTATTAGTCAGCTGCAGGTTGGTCCACTCACTTTGCCACAAGAGATTGATACAAAACACCTGAGATCTGTATGGACTATGCTAAGGTCCAGATCGCCAGCTGACCCGGCTATTTGTTGGCCTGCTCATTGCCATGGATACCAGATTGGCCTGGTACCCATTTTAGCTTGATTGATTTGTTGACACCATGTAGCTTACAAATTATATTACCCAGTAGTTGATTTTTCGTGGTTTCTAGAGGACTTTATGACTTAACTAAACTTGATTAATCAGAAAAAATGCCTATTATATCGTGGATCGTCGATATGGCAAAATCTAAAGCTTTTTCAATGGCAAAAGTTCAACAAGAAAGATTGATGTATGATTCGGCAGTCTGAACTTTAACTTACATTCAGTCGACCATATACCCACTTTCACACATCATCTGTCTTGAGCGATATATATATATATATTATATATAATACTATATTATATATATATATATATATATATATATATATATTATTGTATATATATATATATATATATATGATAAAAAGGGAGCTATTAATTAAACAAGATCTCTCTGAAAACTTATGGTGCTACCTCACCTCTTGCGCATGGCCTTTAGCCTAAGGATCCAAGTTTCCCACAATGAAAAATTGGGGGGGTTTCTATATTGCTATATTTGATTGAAACAGGGTATCGCTGGTAAATAGATCTTACCGACTTTCTCGACGAGTCGTGGAGGTCGCGTGGCAAAGGGCCAAATACCTTGATTGCCATTAGGATGGCTCAGTCTTGAGGCCACCTTTTGTGGCCCTAGGTCAGTTGCTTAATTACCCCCTAACGGAAGCATGCTATGCCACGGTGGGGAGAGGCTTGACGGTACCAACGATATGGTGAGCCAGACAGAGGGCTACGCATACTGGAGGGGTCCACCAGTGAAGGGATGAGACAAAAGGCTTCCTAGGTGTACCAAGGCCTATGAGAAGGGGAAGGTGCAACCACCCTAGTTCATTCCATCTTGGAACAGGGAGAACTCTCCCACGTGTGATTTCCGTGCGTGGCATCCCGATTACTAGGAGACAGGAGTCCTGGAGGTTGAGCGATGCTGCACACTGCACCCTGCAGCTAGTGACAAACTTCTTAGGTCCTCATATCAATATGGGTTTTGAAGATTGAGATCGACCACAGATGCACTTGTAGGGATGGAAACTGCTATAAAGAACTCCTTCGCACAGCGACGTCACATGTTAGGCATATATATATATATATATATATAGATATATATGATATTTAGATAATATATATGTATATATACCCTAGAGATATATATCTTATATGATATTATAAATATGATATATAGATACAATAATATTATATATATATATATATAGATAATACAAGTAAATATGTATGGGTATGATAAATAAACAAATAAATAAATATATACATGTACATATATTTATTAATATAATTATATTGATATTATATATATATATGATATATATATAGGATATATATAGAATAATATATTAGATATATGTATATATATTATAAATTATATCTATATATATAGAAAATATTATATATATATATATAATATACTATCGATATATATTATATTATATAAGATATATCTGTATATATATAAATATAGATATTATATATTTCCTATTACGTACATATGTAAATATATTTTTTATATATTATATATATATATATAAAAAAATATATAATATATATTTAATATATTTTTATATTTTACATTTAATATATAATTATATTTATATTTTACATATATAAAATTTTTAAAATAAATAACAAATATATATATTATATTATTATATATATATATATATAATATATAAATATATATATATATATTTTTTTTTTTTTTTTTCTTATATATATATATATATTATATTTTTATATAAATATATATATATTTTTATATATATTATTATATTATAATATATATATATATAAACAAATTTTTTTAAAAATAAAATAATATATTATATATATATATAATTAAAATTTTTATATATATATATATATTTTATTTTTTTTTTTATTTTTTTGTTTTTTTTTTTTTTTTTTTTTTTTATGTATATTTAATAAAATAATATTTTTAATTATATAATATATTTTATATAAATATATAAAATATATTAATATAATATAATTTATTATTATATTAATAAAATTTATATTTTATTAATATAAATATATATTTATAAATTATAATTTATATTATATATATTTAATTTTTAAATCTATATATCTTATTTTTTATATATATTAAATATAAATTTAATATTTTTTTTTTTTTTATATAATATTTCATAATTAAATAATAATATATTCAATCTATATATTAACATAATTTTATTATATATACAAAACCCATTTAAATTACTTTAGATATATATCTATATATATTTTTTTTTTTAAATATTTTTTTAATAAAATTTTAAAAAATACCCTAAAATTATTATTTTCTACTCTTATACTTTTTCTTTAATATATACTAATTTTATTTATATATATTTAATATATTTACATTAAAAATATTTATTATATTTTTTTTTTATATTTAATATTTTATATTTCAAATATAATTAGCTTTTATAAAATTTAAATATCAAATTAATAATAATACTTTTAAAATATAAATAAAATATATAATTTTTTATATTAGTACAAAACACAAAATTTTCTTTAAAAAAAAATACAAATTTTTTAATAAAAATTTTTTTTTTTAATTTTTTTTAACCCCCACCCATTTTTTTAAATTTTTTTTTAAATTTTTATATTATCAAAATTTTTCTTTTTATTTATTTTTCACTTTCCCCTTCCTTTTTCCCCCTTTTTTCTTTTTTTTTTTCTTTTCTTTTTTCTCCCACCCCCACTTCACTTTTAAATTTTTAATAATTTTTCTTTTTTTTCCTTTTTTTTTTTCTTCTTTTTTTCTTTTTCCCCGGGGGTTTTTTTCCCCCCCTTTCTTTTCCCCCAAAATTATTTTTTTTTTAAATTTTTTTTCTGTAGTTATATTATAATTGGAAAATTAAATTTTATAAAAATATTCTATATTTTAAAAATATATATGTATATATATATTTTTTTATTATATTTATATATTATATATTTTTTTTTTTAAAATAAAAAATGTAAATACATTTTAGATTCATATACATTATATATATAATATTATATATTATTAAAATATATATTTTATATATTATTTAATATATAATTTAATATAATTATATATTATATATTTTTTTTTAATATATATATATTTATATTAATAAAAATATTATATATTTGTTTTTTATTTCACATACAAACATTTTTTATTTCTATTATTATTTTTTTTAAATGTAGTATGTAGTGCATAGTGTGTATTATAATATATATATATATTTTATAATTTTAATATTATATAATTATTATAATATATATATATATATATTTTGGTGTTTTGTGTTTTTATTTATATATGTATAGTATATATTAGTTAGATATAGTATATATGTACCATAATGTAAATATATATATACATATGTTTTTAAATTTTATTACATATATATATGTAAGCATATTTTATATATATTATATATAATTAATTATAATATAATATTATTATATATATATATATATGTACTATTAATATATAATATATAATAATAATATATATATATATTAATTATATATATATTAATAATATTGATGTATATATACTTTACCCACACACACAAAAACCACAAACACACACACACACACACACACACACCCCCAACACACAACACACAACAATAAATATAAAATTAATATATATATATAAAATATTAATAATTAATAATATATAACCACACACAATTTATATAAAATATATATAATTTAATATATAATATATATATATATAATTATATATAATATATATATAAATTAACACCACAAAATTTAAAATATATTATTATTTTAATTATTATTTAATTTAAAAAATTATTATATATAATAATATTAATACTTTTTATTTTTATATATAAAAAAGAAATTAAAAATTCCTTTTAATTTTCCCCTAAACTATAAGTAATATATAATTTATATTTAAATTTTATATTTTATTTATTTATTTTATATATTATATATATATATGTATTTATATTTTTAAAAATTTAATATAATTTTATATTTAATATATATATTATATATTATCTTAATTTTTTACTTGTAAAATTAAAATAATAATATAAAATTTATTTTATATAATAATTTTTTCCTATATAAATTTTTAATTTTAATATTATTTTTATTAATCTTTTTTTAAATTTAATTTTTCCGTTATTATTTGGTATTTAATTTATAATATATTATTTTTATATATTATTTATTTTAAATTATTTTATATATATTATATTATAATAATATTATTTATATATTTTAATATTTTTTATATCCATATTTATATTTTTTTATATTATTTACCTGTTTTTTTTTTTTTATTTTTATCTAACACTCCCTTTTCGGTATATTATATTATTCTTTTAAAATTATTTGTATATATTTATTTATTTTTAATATATATTTTATTATATTAATTTATAATTATATATATATATATATATATTATATATGTAACATGTGACGTCGTGTGCGAAGGATTCTTTATAGCAGTTTCCCCCTCAAGGCATCTGGGGGTCGATCTAAATCTTAAAAACCCATATTGATATGGGCCCCCAAAATTTGTACTAGCTAAGGGGCATTGTGCAGCTCGCTCAACCCCAGGACTCCTGTCCCTAGTAATACGGGCCACCACGGAAATCACACGTGGGAGAGTTCTCCGGGCCCAAGATGGAATGAATGGGGGTGGGTGCACCTTCCCCTCTATAGGCCTTGTACACCAGGAACCCATTTTGTCCCCCCCCATGGGACCCCTCCAGTATGCGTAGCCCTCTGGTCTGGCTCACCATATCATTGGGACCTCAAGCCTCCCCACCGTGGCAAGGCGGCTTCCGTTAGGGGGGTAATTAGCACTGACCTATGCCACAAAGGTGGCTCAAGACATGAGCCATCCTAATGGCAATCAAGGTATTTGGCCCTTTGCCACGCGACTCCACGACCTCGTCGAGAAAGTCGGTATAGATCTCTTTACCATCGATACCCTGGTTCAACCAAATATAGCATATAGAAACCCCCCAATTTTTCCATTGTGGAAACTTGGATTCCATTAGCTAAGGCCATGGCGCAAGAGGTGGAGGTGCACCAGAGTTTCAGAGAGATCTGTATTAAATATCTCCCTTTTTTCATATATATATATATATATATATATATATATATATATATATATATATATATATATATATATATATATATATATATATATATATATATCGGCTCCAAGACAGATGAATGTGTGAAAGTGGGTATATGGTCGACTGAATGTAAGTTAAAGTTCAGACTGCCGAATCATACATCAATCTTTCTTGTTGAACTTTTTGCCATTGATAAAGCTTTAGATTTTGCCATATCGACGATCCACGATATAATAGGCATTTTTTCTGATTAATCAAGTTTAGTTAAGTCATAAAGTCTCTAGAAACCACGAAAAATCAACTACTGGGTAATATAATTTGTAAGCTACATGGTGTCAACAAATCAATCAAGCTAAAATGGGTACCAGGCCAATCTGGTATCCATGGCAATGAGCAGGCCAACAAATTAGCCGGGTCAGCTGGCGATCTGGACCTTAGCATAGTCCATACAGATCTCAGGTGTTTTGTATCAATCTCTTGTGGCAAAGTGAGTGGACCAACCTGCAGCTGACTAATAAAGTCAAACAAAAAAAGAATTGTGTGATACAGCCCACAGTAAAGTCAAAAGGGATGAGGTGGTTTTGGACCATCTCAGGGTCAATGTCACCAGAACGTTAGATGGAATAAAGAGAGGAGGAGGATTCCTTATTTTAGGGGTGGGAATGGAAGCTGAGGGTAGCTAGCTACCTTGAAATTGAAGTAGACTGTGGTAATAAAGGGGAGGGGGCGAAACACCTTGCGTGGTGTTTTCTTTTCTTTTTCATTGCTGGTTGGAAGGCGTGGATTTATGGTAGGTATGAAGCCATGGATGTTTGGTAGGAGACACTTCTTTTTCGCCTGTTAAATGTTAACATTGCAGGAGCAGGTCCTGCTATAGTAACTTTTTTTCAAGCGACCCTCGCCTGCCTCCCTTCCATCTCGTGTGATGTGGAAGCGAGGTACAGTGGGACACTCTTTTGTTTATTTTTGGTTGACCTACAGATGGATAAAAACATTGGATCGAATGAAAATTAATAAGCAAAACGCAACATCAAATGGAGCATGGAAACATGGAACATGGTTGATAGAACTTTTTTTTTCTCGCCTGCAAAGTATTATCATAGTCCTGCTATAGTAACCCCTTTGCAGGTAAGACCCTCGCCTGCCTCCCTTCCACCTCGTGTGAGATGAAAGTGAGGTTCGGTGGGTCCGTCTTTTTTATTCATTTTATTTTTGGTGAACCTACCGAAA
>NC_051403.1:2135440-2140848 GCF_015228065.2 Penaeus monodon | reverse complement strand
CACAGCAAAAAACGTCCCACATGTTAGCAGTCTTCTTTGACCTAGAAAAGGCTTACGATACCACTTGGCATACTCTTTAAGCTGTATGACATTGGTTTAAGAGGAGCATTACCAACCTTCATACAAAGCTTCCTTGCTAACAGGAAGTTTAGAGTTCGGGTAGAAAACAGTTTCTCTAACCTGGAAGATCAGCTGGAAGGGGTCCCACAAGGGAGTGTCTTAAGTGTGACCCTGTTTGCCATTGCTATAAATGACATCGTAAAGGTTGTTCCAAGTGTTGTCTCATGTAATCTGTATGTGGATGACTTTACACTGTGCTGCTCAGGAGGAAGCATACATGATGTGCAAGGACACGTGCAGGCTGCAATAAATCAGGTTGTACAGTGGGCAACATATCATTTTCCCCAAGTAAGACCATGGCTATACATTTCCACGAGGAAAATTCCATCCTTCCCTCTATTTAGGAGCAAACCCACTGCAATTTGTCCAAGAGGTATAGGACTTGGGTCTAATTTTTGACTCAAGGCGTTCATGGGTGCCTCACATCAAACAGTTAAAAGTGAAGGCTACAAAATCGCTTAGTATTTTGCGGGTTCTTTCTCATCTATCTTGGGGTGCAGACCGCACAACGCTTCTGCGGCTTTACCGAGCGCTTATTTGTAGTAAGCTTGATTATGGATGTGAAGCTTATTCATCTACAACTCCCACTGTTCTCCGGATGTTGGACTCAGTTCACAATGAAGCTCTCAGAATCTGTACTGGGGCTTTCAGGTCTTCACCTGTGGAGTCCTTGTATGCTGGGAGTGGAGAACCACCTCTTACATTACACCGGGACTACATGAACCTGATTTACTACACGAGACTACAAAGGAGTCCAGGATCTCCTACATCCAGATTGGTCGATCCTATGGTAGGAGAATGAGGAATTTTGTAAATCTTAATTTAAGTCTCACCAAGGTTCTGGCTGTTGGAATTCCCCAATTCCCCCCTTGGACTAATCAAGTCGATCTGGATTTGGTCGGAATTAGGAAAGGGGAGAGATCCGAATGCAACATATACAGATGGTTCAAAGTCTGAAAATGGTGTGGGCTTTGCAGCAGTGAGCAGAAGGAAAACTGCATCTGGCAGTCTTTCTCTAGCAGCCTCGATCTTCACTGCAGAGTTACATGCCATCCTTGCAACAGTTAAGATGACTAGAGATCTTACGAACCATTCTATTGTGATATATTGTGACTCTCATAGTGCTTTGCAAGCAATCAAGAGCTTAAACTCATCACATCCAGTAGTAAGGGAGGTTCAAGATTGGCTTGCACTGATGTCAACACGTAAAAAGACTCTGTATTGGGTGCCAGTGCTTGTTGGTATCAGTGGGAATGAGCGAGCTGATCAGAAGGCCAAGGTAGCTGCCGCTCAGCCCTGTGATGCTCGTTTTCCTCTCCCACACACCGACTTGAAACCCAGAATCAGGAGTTGTCTTCGTGATAAATGGAAGGAATAATGGAAGCATACCTCCAGAAATAAACTGCGAGAAATTAGAGATGACCTTGGCAGTTGGGTGACTAGAAGTTGCATTAACAAGACTAAGAATCAGGCACACAAGACTGACTCATGGACCAATAATGGCTAAAAGTGAAGCACTTTGTGAGGGATGCCAAGAGCCATTAACGATTGCACATTTAGTGGAGGGATGTGTAACGTTCTCAGACCAAACACGTATGTACTTGTCTCCCCCATATACACTGAAAAATGTATTGGGGGAGGATTGTGATATAGAGGGTCTTATTAGTTTCCTTAGGGAGACTAATATTTTCAATAAAATCTAATCATGCACAATGTTTATGCAATAATTTTATACACTTAGAGCATAATATTTATGCTTTGATTTTTAATATATTTATTGTTATTTGGAAGATATTTATTGATAGATTTTTAAAGTTTTAAATATTATAATGTTTCTATTTAACAAGGCATTCGCCGCTAATGACCTTAGCTGTTGACGCAGCAGATAATTTTAAATAATGAAATCAAATCACTGGAGGCCCCAGCTATGAATCATATCCAGTGCCAGTTGGATGCAATTTGCCAATCTGCATTAATGCTGGAATGCCATAATGCACAATCATTGGTGTACAGTGAGTATTTAAGATTTTCAGGGGGAGCTGATAATATGTCATTAATCATACACAGAAATAATGCTAGTGACAAGACACTTCCTTGCGTGATACTCAATTTTTTTAATGATATTTTTTTTTTTGCTTATTTTATTGACAGTGGATCAAACCTGTGATGCTGATGATCACTGTTAATTGTAGAGACAAAGTTCTACCAGGAGTCTCTTCTAACTTGTCCTATTGTTCTACAAGCCCTAGCTCTTGATAGCTTGTAATTTGAAAAGTTATTGTTATTGAGGTTATTTATAAAAAGCCTGTTGCCCCTACTGCGTTCACACAGCACCCTGTGGAACTATGCTTAATGCCATCCGTCAAAGTTTTAGGAATGGATATCATTGTTGTATCTTGTATAAGATTTTGAACATTGTTTACTTTATCAGTGTTTTCTCCAACAACTTCAAGCTCCTTGTGAAGACGGCCCACTTTGCTCTTATTACATTAAATTTAGGCAAAGATGTTCTCGTTGTATTGCATAAATATTTAATACAAAGAGTGGCTGTATTTACAAGTCGGGGTATTTGGTGCCCACTGTTTGGCACTTCCTCTGGTGGTGCTTCTTTTTGTGGTGCCAATGTCAACTTTCTGTACTTTATCTTTATATATATATATTTTTTTCTGATTTCTCACTCTTCCTTTTCTTCTCTCCCTCTCCCTTTTCTTCTCTCCCTCTCCCTTTTCTTCTCTCTCTCTCTCTCTCTCTCTCTCTCTCTCTCTCTCTCTCTCTCTCTCTCACACACACACACACACACACACACACACTCACACACACACTTCCCAACGAGTCATCATCAGTGGTGTGCCACAGGCACTTGGCTGCCATTGTTGAATAGACCAGAGATATATAAAAAAAAAAAAAAAAAAAAGCTCAAAATATCATCCACCCCCGTCGAACTACCATCAATCAGGACCAAAATCAGAATCAATTATCAATTTAACTACTTGCTCACCTCTACAATCCACCTAATATTAAGTTATTTTCTGGCAGACTATCCTGAAGAGCAAAAAGCTCACCATTAATTATCCTATTGTCAGCCGGACAATAAACTGAACATGCAGTTAGATACGTGTTATTAATTTTTACTTTGCATGCAACAAATCAATCGACACTTTAGAGAAAGGGAGGCTTTGGTGGGTGTACATGGCGACTCTGCCCCCACTCCTATCCACTCGATCCTTCTGACACAGATTATAGTTCCTCAGCGAAACTACCTCATCCGGCACAAGCTTAGTTAAATGCGTATCTTGGAGAATTATAACATCGGGAGCATAAGACGAGGCTAATAAGCTATGGTTATTTACTTTAGTTCTAAGACTTCGACGGTTCCATTATATAAGGGTTAATGCGAAAATTATGTTTTATGGAGTTTGGAAGTGCCTTGTCCGCCAGTTTTGATTTTCATTTTCTGGGAGGGTTGTTCATTTTCCTATCCCACGCTACCCAGGGGCCTCGCTGTCAGGAGACACTCAGTAGGTAACTGTTTTTTTTTAATATAAGGTCGCACTTGGACATATCCAGGGGTGACATACTCAGGAATTTTACTCGAAACAAACGTCAAAAAGCACAATCCGGTTTTTGGTCACAAATTCCCTTAATTGCACTTGCAATTTTCATATAAAATTGAAATCGTCGTCCACTTGACCATCAAGGACCTACTTGATAATGAAGGGACTAACGTTCAAAAGCGACTGATTTTCATTCATTCAATGACAGCCAAAACCTTTGCATTCCCTAGAGGGATTGCAACAATTCGTCGTTCGCGTCTGTCAGCAGAAGGGTTCCATTATTCTAAGTCGAGTTAGTCTTACGGATGTCATGGGTCATCCCTCCTTCTTGAGGAAAAAGGGTAGCAGAGTTAATAGCTAACGGTTATCTGGCCCTGATGGGGCCAGATAACCGTTAGCTATTATTCATTAACCTAATAGCAATAACTAAGAGAGTGTGGCAGCTATGCGTCATCTATCCCAGTGGAAGCCTGGTTGCGTTGTCCAGTACCAAAGGGGGGATGAGTTATGTGGAAGACATCTTGGCTGAGGACGGTAATTCGATACTCACCTCTCAGACAAGGGAACTCCGGTAGTCAAATGAAGAGAGGAAAGGAACTCAGTATAAAAGAAATAGTGCGCCCAAAGGACGCCCCAGAGTACAGGGCCTCCCTACCGAGGAGTCAAAGCTCAATAGGGTTACCCTGATGTACAAGAGTGCTGCAGTGTAGCAGCACGACCCCGCAACCTGGAGTTCAGCGTAGTTACCCAGGTTTTGTCACACAGGTCCACAGCCATGTCTGCGCTCATTGGACAGTGGGCTAGTGTACTTAAGCCGCAGAGCCGAAAACGAGATCACAGTGGACATCGAGCAGCTGAAGAAGAAGGACCTCTCCTCTCCTCTCCTCCCCTCTCTCCCTGCGGTGAATCGGTCCTTACTTGGACGATTCAGAGAGAAGGGAGGAGTGTTTCCGGCAAAGGTAGCGGACGTGGCGTAGCGGGTGGAGCCGAGCAACGCCAAGAGAGTCACCATGACCTCTCGGTCGTGTGGCTTTTGCATGGGCGGATTAAAGAGATGTACCGCGCCCGGTCCCATGCAATTTCGGAATCGGCTCTTACACCTTACACATTACCGGACGGTGACGCGCCCCCCCTTGTTTGTTGCCACAATGCTATGTGCTTGCATGTAGCTTCGTGCCCTCCTAGCCTACCCTTTGCTATACGAATTTTCGGCATTAGGATAACTCAGTGCACACCTTCTGGTGAACTGGACCCCATCTTCGGGCGAGTGCTCGGATGTGGGCAGACCTTTACCTCCCGTGTATCTGGGGGGCCTTAGAAGGCCTGCCTTACAGTGTGCATAGACTTGTCATTCTTTTGCTAAGGACTGGTCTGGCAGACCATCTGATGACTGCCACTCTTTTTCTTTCGAATAGGGCGATAGGCAGGTAGAGTCCCCTTGTCAGGCCTTCAGCCAGGTTCTGTCTAATAGCAGCTGCTAGACAGAACATCAAGTTCCCGTCCTGTGATAGGAAGTACCTGGATAAAAGTTAGTCTTTCTCCCTCACTGTGATGAAATAGTCTGTGGTTGGCTATTTCAGAGGGATGAAGGAACTTACTGGAACAGGTACAGATCCCCTCTACTCTCACTGAGGTGAAACTTTGGGTGTTTCAGAGAGAAGAGGGATTCACGCTAAACCCACCCTGCCAAAAGAACTGCCTGGAAAAAAAGTCAGCTCCTCTCCCCCTGCCAAA
>NC_051403.1:2123392-2125892 GCF_015228065.2 Penaeus monodon | reverse complement strand
ATAGTTTTGGTTGCCAGCAGTATCACTGAACTACAACAACTACTAGATAAAGTTAGAGAAGCAAGCGAAAAGGCTGGCTTGTTTCTTAATGCCAAGAAAACTAAGATCATGAAGATTCAAAGATAACCGTCAATGAACAATGATGAACATGTTACAATCAATGGAATGATTGTGGAAAATGTGAAAGAGTTCACTTATCTTGGAGCTGTTTTAACTAATACATATGATGATTCACCGGAGATAAAAAGAAGAATTGCCATTGCCAGGGACGCCACAGTTGCTCTCAATAACATCTGGAAGGACCGAAGCATTACCTAATGGACAAAGCTGAGGTTATTGAACTCATTAGTTTTCCCAATTGCATCATATGGTTCTGAGTGTTGGGTGCTGAAGTAGATAGACAAGAAAAAGATCAATAGTTTTGAAATGTGGTGTTACAGATGAGTACTGCGTATTAGCTGGACAGAGAAGAAGACGAATGATGAAGTGCTGAGAAAAATAAATTGTAAAGACCGGCTGTTGGACATCTTGAACAGGAGGAAATTAAAGTTTATTGGTCATGTGATGAGAAGTAAAAGTATTGAGAAAGACTTGCTGACAGGGATGGTGATAGGAAACAGAGGAAGAGGCAAACCGAAGACAAGACTGAGCGACAATATCAAAGATATTTGCGGGCTGTCGATGGTACAAGTGGAAAGAAAAGCGTAAGATCGAGTTGAGTGGCGAAGGATGGTGGAGAGGTCCACGGCTGCTCAAACATGAGCATACCGTTATGGATGATATATATATATATATATATATATATATATATATATATATATATATATATATATATATATGTATAAATGTGGCCTGCCAAAAATTTTCCGATTTCATATTTTCGATCTAAGGGATAAACTTAAACATTTAAATATTTTTCAGTGAAACGATTATAAACTGTAAGACCTGAGGCTACTCTGAGCCATGACCTGAGGCTTCTCTGGGCGACGGTGATGCCACGTCAGCCTCCGAAGAACGGAGGCTGAACGCAGTGTTGCTCAAACGTTTCCTTTATACACACACACACACACACACACATACACACACACACACACACACACACACACACACACACACACACACACACACACACACACGCACGCACGCACGCACACGCACGCACATGCATCCGCACATGCACATGCACAAGCACACAAACACACATTATATAAAAGGGCAGCAGAATGCAAAGTCTGTTCAGGCGGTTTCAGAGTTGTTTTAGTAGTGTAACGTCACAGTTCGGTCTATTTACAGTTATTATAATCTTAATGCCTTTATGTTTACTTCATCAAAACGTATGGCTGCATGGCGATGGAAAATACCTTTACTCTAATTAAATATTTCAGGTATATATCTACAAACATCAATGCAGTTGGTATGGCATGTGCGATTTGTATAAGCCATTAGACAAAAGACCACGTGTGTGTTTAGCATGTGGCTCTATCTCAGTTAAGAACCATAGCCTCAGCGAGGGCCTAGATGACGATTATATCTGACCTCGACTGACCTCTCAGTTCGCTCTCAGAAGTCACCATGGCCAGGTTAACCACCAGTCTCTGGACCCCCAGGGCTGGCTGACCGGACACTCGACACCGCGGTCAGCGTTTACTCCAAGACAACTTGTCGTGTGTTCCCTTTACTGTGTTGTACTCTTCCTTAATGAATAGTCAAGACGTCTAACCGCTATCACTGCCCAACCAGTCATAACCATTGTACTAAGGCTACAGCCTGTCACAGTTGGTGTATATGTGTGTGTGTGTGTGTGTATGTGTATGTGTGTGTGTGTGTGTGTGTGTGTGTGTGTGTGTGTGTGTGTGTGTGTGTGTGTGTGTGTGTGTGTGTGTGTGTGTGTGTGTGTGTGTGTGTGTTGTGTGTGTGTGTGTGTGTGATTGCGTGCGTAAATATATAAGTGTGTATGATTGTGTGCGTAAATATATAAGTGTGTCTGTATGAGAGAGAGAGAGAGTGAATGTGTGTGACTAGAGAATGGCGGGCGGTAGGTTTACGTCCTCGAACTCCTTCACGTGCCTTTGACCTAGTGTCACTGGCAGTGGGAAGCTGATAACTGGCGAATAGTGTCCCTGGACCCTCGAACCGGAGCTTCGCCGAGGAGCCCGGATCAGGTTCACTGCGGGTCTTCCGCCAAAGTGCCTTTCTCCGCACACTGTGTGCAAGTTAAGGTTTTCAATTCTTATAGGACAGATGGCAGTTAAAGATACGAGTTTATCAGTACGAGTAAGATACAATGACTGATTTTTGTTGTAATCAGATGTCGCATTAAGCTGCGCCCAGCCGCGGCCGAGGCGGTCCCGTCTTACCGCACTTCCGTCTCCTACCGACGAGACTCCACGACAAAGCGTTCAGCAACACTTTCCGTCAAAGAGAGTGTGCGTGAGCTTTTGTTTCATGACTCGCTGATAACCAAATTAGATGTGCCTGAGGGTAAACTTTGGATTCATGA
>NC_051403.1:2113392-2115892 GCF_015228065.2 Penaeus monodon | reverse complement strand
ATATATATATATTTTATATATATATATATATATATTATATATATATATATATAATATATATATAAATATATATATATATATATAATATATATTATTTAAATGTATATTATTAATATAATATAAATATATATATATATTATATATAATATATAAATATGTGTGTGGTTTTGTGTGTGTGTGGGTTTTTGTGTGTGTGTGTGTGTGTGTGTGTGTGTGGGTGTGTGTGTGCGCGTGTGTGTGTGGGTGTGTGTGTGATACATATATAATCATAAAACACACCAAAACCAACACACCCACCCCAACCCCGCCACACACATACATATATATATATATATATATAATATATATATATATATATTATTTAAAATATTTATATATATAATAATATTATAATCACCACCACACACGCCTATTATATCTATATATCTTCTCTCTCTCTCTCTCTCTCCTCTCTCTCTCTCTCTCTCTCTATATATATATATATATATAATATATAATATATATATTATTATATATTTTATATATATATATATATTTTTTTTTTTTTTTTTATCTTTTTATATATATATATATATATATATATATATATATATATATTATTTATTTAAAAATATATATATAAAATAATAATATATAATATATAATATATACATATCATACACATATACATATGTATATATAACACCACACACACCAACATAGATAATTATTTTGATAAAATTTTAAAATTAAAAATATAAAAATAAAATAATATAAATAAAAAAAAAAATATAATAAAAATATAAAATTAAAAAAAAATAAGAATATAAATATAAATAAAAAAATAATATATATATAAAATAATATAAAAAAGAAATAAAAATAAAAAAAAAAATATAATAAATATAATTTTAAAAAATAATTAAATATAAAAAACACACAACAAAACACACAACACACACACCCCACACAAAATAAAAAATTTTTAAATATAATAAATTTTAAAAAATATAAAAATATAATAATTAAAATTTAGATAATATAAATATATATATAAATTAAAATAAAAATAGATATATATTAGAAAATAATATAATAATAAATATTAATATATATATATATAATAATATAAAAAGAATTAAAACGAAACACACCACACAACCACCCCCAACCCAAACACACACACACACACCACCACACAACCACACACACAAAACCAATATAAAATATAATTATAATAAAATTATAATATAAAAAAATATATTTTTAACAAATATATATACTTTTATAATTATAAATATAATATTAATATTATAAAATTATATATAATAATTATAAATGTATATTACTACACACACTCACACACACACACACAACTACGCACACACACACACATAATATTATATATAAAATATTATATAAAATTATTATTATATATATATATTATATATATATATATATATTTTAATATACACAAAACATAGCTTTGCATATATACAACATATAGTATATTACACATATTCTACATACATACAACATACATACATTATATATAATATATATATATAATTAATATATATTATAATATATATATATATATATTGGGTGTGTGTGTGTGTGTGTTGTTGTGTTTGTGTGTGTGTGTTGGGGGGTGTGTGTGTGTGTCATAATGTATGTAGTTAATTGTGTACATATTATATTATATATATATTATATATATATATAATATATATATATATATAATCTTATATTTATATATATAATATATATATTTTATTTTTTTATATATATATTATTTATATATATTATAATATATATATAAAAATTGCATTGTATATATATGTAATAACACAATTGTGTTATACCACACATATATATGTAATATTTTTTACGTATACAAAACCCCACAACACAACACATACAGACACACACACACACACACCCAACACACACACACCGCCCCACACACACACATACAAAACAACAAAACCACACACACCCCACACACAACACCCACCACACACCCCCAAACACACCACACAAAAAATTATATATAATATATAATATATTATATAATATAATTATATATATATATAGTATATAATATAATATTATATTTAATATTAATATATTAAAATATATGTTATAACACATATATAATATTGTGTATGTGTAGGTGAATGTGTGTGTGTATGTTGTGGTGTGTGTGTGGGGGCGTGTTTGTGCGTGGTGTGTGTGTGTGTGTTTTGTGGGTGTGTTGTGGGGTTGTGTGGTGTGGTGGTGTGTGTGTGTTGGTGTGTGTTGTGTGTGGGTGTGGTGTGTATGTGTGAGTGTTTGTGTGTGGTGTGTGTGTGTGTGTGTTGTTACCGAGAGCAATTGACATTAGTTAAAGTGTAGAGTCTAGAAATTATTCAAGGGGGCTCGAATAAATGGGAATGCACTACACTCTCCTTTCTAATTTTTTTTTTTTCCTCTCTCTCTCTCTCTCCTTCGTGAATGTTTTGTTCATACTAATTTTACT
>NC_051403.1:2112042-2113292 GCF_015228065.2 Penaeus monodon | reverse complement strand
GGGGGAACCCAGGGGGCATTTATTGTTTAAAACCCGGGGGAAAATTATATAAATATATATATTATATATAATTATAATATTATATATATAATAATATATAATATTGCTATAAATGGAGTACACACACGCGCACCCACGCACGCAAACGCAATGCAACACACACCACACACACCACACACACACAACACACACCACCACCCACCCACACACACAAAATATATATAAATTTTATATATATATTTTTATTATAATATATATATATTTTAATGTATATTAATTATATATATTTTTATATTTATATATGTATATATATAAAATTTTATATTTTATATATGAAATTTTATATTATATATATTATATATTATATAATATATATAAAAGGGGCATGTATGTATGTATCACTCACACACGCGCAGCACGCACGCACACACGCACACACACACACGCACACGCACGCACCCACCCCCAACACACACCACACACACACCCCACACACACACACACCCCCCCAACATATATATATATATATAATATATTAATATTAAACCACACATACAAACATCACACACACACACACACACAAAAACAAAACAAACAAACACACACATATTATATATTTATAATATATATATATATATATAATATATATAATATATATATATATATATTATTATAATATTACTAAATATAATATATATAATATATAATTATATATAATATATATATAATACTTTATATTTTATATATATTTTAAATATATTAATATATATATATATATATATATATATTATATATATAATTATATATATATGTTTTTTTTGGGCATCACCGATGCGGTTGACGAATTTGTTTGGGCCTATGTTTCACGCTGTCGGGGCTTTGTCCCTAAATCGAAGTACTTGTATACTGAAATTGAAAGGAACGTTTTTCTGGGGCCCCCCTCGACTTGCTTGCTTAGTTTAGGCAAGGTTTAATGTACCTTTACGGGGGTGCCCCTAGGATTTGGTTTGCGTCGTCTAGAAGTTTTAGTCTGTCAGACCCCCCTGAAATCTTCTCATTGGTCGGTTAAGGAGTGGCAAAACCCAGGGGTAGAACCCCATTTTGCCGCCTCGCGAGCCCAGGGTCGAAACGTACAAGGGGTTTTAAGGCTGGGGTTTTTTTTGCATTAAGAGCTCGCGGCCTGTTTGAGTTCTATTTTTCCTAGTTTCGTGGGCAATTTGTGGACCTCTGATTTTGAAACTTTACTTTTA
>NC_051403.1:2098169-2100669 GCF_015228065.2 Penaeus monodon | reverse complement strand
TATATTATATAATATATTATATATATATATATATATATATAATTGTGTGTGTTGGTGTATAATATATGTTATATCCCAAAATTTACATATGTGTTTATTGTGGGTAAAGTGTGTGTGTATGTGTTGTGTGTGTGTGGTGTGTGCGTGCGTGGCGTGTGCTGCGGTGTGTGGTGGGTGGTATGGTGTGGTGTGTGTGTGTGTGTATGTGTGTTTGGTTGTATGTTGGTGTGGGGGTGTTTTGTTGTGTGTGTGTGTTGTGTGTGTGTGTGTGTGTGTGTGGTGTTGTGTGTTGTGTAGTGTGGTGTGGTGGGGGTGGTGTGTGTGTTGTTACCGAAGCAAGGACATAGTTAAAGTGAAGAGTCTAAATTTTTAAAATGGGGCTCAGATAAAAGGGGAATGCACTTCACTCTCCTTCAAATTTTCCCCTCTCTCTCTCTCTCTCTCTCCTCCTCTCTCTCTCTTCTCTCTTTTCCCCTTTCGAAAATGTTTTGTACAATCTCAATTTTCCTTCAAATTACTTATATAAATATAAACGAAAAACGGGAAAGGGGAACCCCTTTTAATAATTAACCTTTTTGCCTGGGATCCCGCTTTTGTGGGTTAAAATGTTGTAACTATCGCTCCCAAAAATTAAAATTTTAAAATGTTTAAAAAGTCGCACTTGGGGAATATCAAATTTTCAGTTTTTGTCAATGTTTTTCAGTCTATAGATATGACGTATGTTTTTTTTGTTTTTTTTTTAATGAATTTTTTCAGATAATTTTCAGGCGTCCTGAGATTCATCTTATTTTTCCCAATTCCTTAACTGTTATAAGCTCTTTTTTAATTAGCTCTCCTATTTTTTTTTACACTTATAAAAACTCTTCACTCAAATATTTTTCTATCTCTTTTTTTCTCGATTTTTTTTTTTTTTTTATTGTTTTTTCGACTGATAACTGTTCTTATTTTTTCTGCTTTTCGCTGCTGTTATTACTTCTTTTTTTATTATCAAAACTTTTTCGATTACTTCTGATTATTTTATTTCCCTTTTTTTTCTTTATTCCCCCATTTGGATTCGATTTTTTCTGGGTATTAATATATTATAATAATTTTTAATAATTTTATATATATTAAATATATATATATTATATGTATATATATTTAATATATATGTATAATATATATATTATATAATATATATAATATTATAAACTATATATGATATATTATTTAATATTAATATATAATATAATAATATTTATATATATTAATTAATATTAATATATATATATATTTAAAACACTAATTTAAAAACTTGAAATTGAGTGCGTGAACTACCGTATATGTCATATATATATATAAAATATATATAATTAATTTTTTATATATATTTAATATTTATATATATTATAATAATATATATATATAAATATTATTATATATAAAAATTATATATTATTATATAATATAATTTTATATAATAATATAAATATATTTTATATATATTTATAATATATATATATTTAATATTATATTAAAAATTAATATATTATATATTTATATATATTAATAAATAAAATTTTAATTATATTATATTATATATATATATATATATATATATATAAAATATATATATATATATATATATATATATATTATAGCCTAATAAATCAAATCCAAATACGGGAATAAAGAATAAAAAGGAAATAAAATAATCAATGCTAATCGAAAAAGTATTGATAATAGAATAAAGAAGTAATAAGCCAGTAAAAATCCCTAGAAATAATAATGAACAGTTTATCATGTCGAAGAACAATGATTAAAAAAAATCGAAAGAAAAAGAGATAGAAAAATGTTGAGTTGAAGATTTTTAAATAAGTGTAAAAAGAATATGGAGAGCAAAATTTAAAAAAGAGCTTAAAAACAAGTTAAGTGAATTTTTCGGAAATATAAGCATTGAATCTCATGACGCCTGAAAATTATTCTAAATTTAATCATTAAAAAAAAACAAAAAAAAACGAAAGTCAGTATCTATAAAAAATGAAAATCACTGCAAATATGTAAATTAATATTCCCGAAGTGTCGACTTTTAAACTTTCAAATTTGAATTCTTGGTGAGCGATAGTTTACAACATTTATAACCGAAAAGCGCTATCTCAGGTCAAACATTTTAAATTATTAATATGGTTCCTTACCCGTTTACGTTTATATTGATATAATGTAATTTCTGAAGAAAAAATTTGAGATAGTACAAAACATTCATCGAAGGAGAAGAGAGAGAAGAGAGAGAGAGAGAGAGAGAGAGAGAGAGAGGGAAAAATTTAAAAAAAGGAAGTATAGTGATTCCCAGTTTTATTCTGAGCCCATGAATAATTTCTAGATTTCTTAACACTTTAACTATGTCAATGTTCGGAAAAAAACACACACACACACACAACACTCACACATACCACAAACCACACACCACACACACACCCAACACACACACACACAACACACACAACACACAAAACACCCCAAC
>NC_051403.1:2088523-2093069 GCF_015228065.2 Penaeus monodon | reverse complement strand
CCCTATGTATGACCTCCGTCGGAGCGAAAAAAGAAACAAATGGAAAGTTTCGCGAAAGAAAAGGAAAGGCCGCAAGAGGAACAACCAGAGGAAGGAGAAAACATGTTGCCTTCTCATCTCTATCTTGAGACAAAGGATCTACTTTAGATCCAAGGAAGGTTGAAATTGTATTGTTTCCCGTTATTTGTGGCTTTGGTTCTCATTCGCCAGGGAAGCCATCTCCATTTTTCTTTCTTTCCTTCTCCCACTTTCTCTCTATTTGTCTTTCTTTCTACACTTTCTCTCTCTCTCTGTCTCTCTCTCTCTCTCTCTCTCTCTCTCTCTCTCTCTCTCTCTCTCTCTCTCTCTCTCTCTCTCTCTCTTCCATCTGCATCACAGATACCGCTCTCTTTTCCCCTCCGCCCTTGTTTGCCTTCCATTATACGAACAGTTTCCTGACCAAGCAAGAACGGATTCTTGCTGCAAGACACTTGTGCTCGCGGAGTTTACCTTTAATTACAACGGCCATTCAAGTTCTTCATTAAGTTGGTCTCTGTCTGCGCCAAGAACTTAGTTGTTTTAAAAGCTGCCATCGCCATTGTTTCATAATAAAATATATATATATATAAAAATATATATATATAATATATAATATATATATTATATATATACTATATATATATTATATATATATATATATATATATATACGATATGATTATATCATAATACATATATATATATATTATATATATATATATATATATATATAATATATATATATATATATTATATGTTATATATATATAATATGCATACATATTTATATATATATGTATATATATATATATATTATATAATATATTATATCATAATATATATATATATATATATATATATTAATATATATATATATATATATATATATATATATATATATATCTATATGATATATATATATATTATATGTACATATCCTTATTGCTATATATATCTATATATATATATATATATATATACATATACATATGTTTGCATATGTACTATATTATAGATATATAAATATATATATAATAATATATATATATAAAATATATATATATATGGTGTGTGTGTGTTGTGTGGGTTGTGTAGTGTGTGTGTGGGTTGTTGTGTGTGTCTGGTGTGTATGTGTGTGTGTGCGTGTGTGTGATGTGTGATGTATACATATAACATAACACACAACCACATACACACACACACACACACACACAAACACCACACAACACACACACATACACACACACATATATATATAATCTATATCATTATATATATATATTATATATATATAATATATATACATATATATATATATATATAGTATATATATTATATATATATATTTGTGTAGATAGAGAGTATATATATAGATATATATATATATCTATATAATATATATATATAACACACACACACACACGCATATATATATCTATATATCTCTATCTATATCTATCTATCTATCTTATCTATCTATATATATATATATATATATATATATATATCTATATATATTCATATAACATACACATATACATATGTATATATATACCACCCACACAAGGGGGGGAATATATAATCTATAGATAAATATAGATTTATATATATACATCTGGGATTATAGATATATATATATAATATATATATTATATATATATATATATATATATATATATAGATGTATTGTATATTTTTTATATAATAGATATTATATATATAATATATATATATATATATATATGTATATAGTATATGCTATATATAGCATATACTATATATATATATTATATATATATATAGGGATGTATATATTATAGATATATATATATATAGATATATATATATATATATATATATATGTATATATTATATATACATATGTATATAACGTATATACACACACCAACACACACAACACACACCACACACACACACACCACACACACACAGAACCACACATATATTATACATATATAGTATATATATATAATATTTATATATCTATAATATATATAATATAATAATATATTATATATGTAGAAAGGTATGGAATTAGAATGAATATCTTCACATACAAGAGTATTCATCTCATTCAGACTATCTAAATTGTCAATATGAAACGGTTCATATACTATATATATATATTATATATTATATATGTATATAATATATAGATATAATATAATGTATATATACATACACACACACCAAACCACAACACATACACACACACACACACATCTATATATATATATATATATATATTATATAGATAATATTATATATAATATAGATATATATAGATATATAATATATACATAAACAAACACCATATGCATATGCTATATACACACACTATAGTATCTGTACACATATTTCATACATAATACATACATACATATATATATATATATATATATATATATATACGATATATATATATATCTATATATATATCTATATAATGGTGGTGTGTGTGTGTGTGTGTGTGTGTGTGTGGTGTGTGTGTGTGTGTGTACACATATATGTATGTATGTATGAATATGTGTACAGTATATAGATTATATATATATATATATATATATTATATATCTATATATATACGTATATATATATATACATATATTTATGTAAATATATAAATATATATATATATTTATACATAGTACAAATACAAATATATGCATATGTATATATAGGTATATAACACAATTGTGTAATACACATCAAATATATATGTATTATATATTTACGTATTACACACACACACACACAACACACACACATACAGACACACAACATACACACACACACACACACACACACATACACAAACAACACACACACACACACAACACACACACAACATATATATATATATATATAATATATATATATATATATATATATATAATATAATATATATATATATATAGATATGTGTGTGTGTGTGTGTTGTATATATATATATGTCTATATACACATATATACATATGTGTGTATGTGTAGCGTGAATGTGTGTGGGATGTCGTGTGTGTGTGCTGTGTGTGTGTGCGTGCGTGGCTGTGTGCGTGAGTGTGTGTGTGTGTCGTGTGTGTGTGTGGTGTGTGTGTGTGTGTATGTGTGAGGCGTGTGGGTGTGTGTGTGTGTTGTTACCGAGAGCAATTGACATAGTTAAAGTGTAAAGAGTCTAGAAATTATTCAATGCGGCTCAGAATAAAAACATGGGAATGCACTATCACTCTCCTTTCTAATTTTTTTTTTTCTCCCTCTATCCTCTCTCTCTCTTCTCATCTCTCTTCTCTCTCTCTCTTCTCTCCTTCGATGAAGGTGTACATATCCAATTTTTACTCAGAATTTACATTATATCAATATAAAACGTTAAAACGGGTAAAGGAACCCATATTAATAATTAGACACTGTTGACGCTGAGGATAGCGCTTTTGTCGGCTATAAATGTTGTAACTATCGATCACCCAAGAATTTCAAAATTTGAAATGCTTACTAGGTCGACACTTCGGGAATATCTAAGTTACATGATTTGTCAACGTGATTTTTCAGTTCGGATAGATACTGACGTACGTGTTTTTTTTGGTTTTTTTATTAAGAATATTCAGATAACTTTTCAGGGCGTCCATGAGATCAATGCTTATATTTCCGAAGATCACTTAAGTTATAAGCTCTTTTTCAATATGCTCTCCATTTTCTTTTTACACTTATAAAACTCTTCAACTCAACTATTTTTCTATCTCTTTTTCTTCTCGATTTTTTTTTAATCATTGTTCTCGACATGATAAACTTTCATGATTATTTCTAGCACCCATCAGTAATTCTGTCGTTATTACTTCTTTACTTCTATTAGCAATACTTTGTACGATTAGCATTTCTGATAGTGTATTCCTTTTTATTCATTTATTCCCCGTATTTGGATTCGATTTTATTTAGGCTATATATATATATTAGATATATAGGGATATCTATTAAAATATAGATATATATAGAGTAGGAATATATTATTGTATCTATATGTATATAATATATAGTATATATATATATATATTATTTATATATATATATATCATATATTATATATATATAATATATATATAAAAAAAAACATACACTAAGTTTAAACAACTTGAACTTGATGTGCGTGAACATACCTGTATATGTGCAATATTTTAGTATATATATTATTATTATATATATATAATATATAGATAGATATATATAGAGTTAGAGAGAGAGAAATACATAAGATATTAGTAGAGATAAGAGAAATATATATATATACAATAGACACACACACACACACACACACACACACATTATATATATATATATATAGATAGATTATATATAATAATAGATATTATAGATAGATATAAATATATAGATATATATATATATGTATCTAACAAATTATACATGAATCTGCTGTAGATTTATAGATTCACGTAAAATACATGTTTAGTATAAATATATATATATATATAGTATATCTATATAATAATATATATATATAT
>NC_051403.1:2070098-2078423 GCF_015228065.2 Penaeus monodon | reverse complement strand
AACGAAAAATCGAATAACTTCATATGAATGAATGTAAACTTATGTATATGTTTATACATACAAAACACAAAACAACACCACACACACACACCACACACACACACACTCACATATAACCCACACCACCACACAAACACCACACACACACACACACATACACAAAACACACACCACACACAACACACACACACACACAACACACACAAAAATTATATATATATATATATATATATATATATATATATATATAAAATATATATATATATATATATATATATTTAGATAGATAAAGAAGAGAGAGAGAGAGAGAGAGAGAGAGAGAGAGAGAGAGAGAAGAGAGAGAAATAGTAATATATAACTGAAAGGTAGCAAGATAGACAGAATATTAGATTATAAAAAAGATATAAAAGATAGATTGATATATATTTTGACGCAAAAATAATAGTAGATATAGGCGAAGGGATAGATTAATGCATACCTAATGTTATATAAAATGTATACACATATACTTATAGACATGAATACAAATACATCTTTATATATATGTGTGTGTGGTGTATGTGTGTGTGGTGGTGTGTGTATATAATATATTATAATAATATATATAATTATATATATATATATATATATATATATATAATATAATATATATATATATATATACTACATATATAATAATATGCATATAGATACTTTCATAATACAAACATATATGCATATCTAACTATATATCTATCTATCTATCT
Source organism: Penaeus monodon (assembly GCF_015228065.2). NCBI lineage: Eukaryota > Metazoa > Arthropoda > Malacostraca > Decapoda > Penaeidae > Penaeus > Penaeus monodon. The sequence goes on along the minus strand of NC_051403.1, from coordinate 2,077,677 downwards.
TCTACTATCTATCTATCTATCTATTAATATAATTTTATAGAGAGAGAGGAGGGAGAGATATAGAGATAGTTAGATAGATAGAAAAGACAGACAGATAGATAGGTAGTTATAGATATAGATAAATATGTATATATATTTATGTATATATATATATATAATATATATATATATATTATATATAATATATATATATATATATTTTATATAAAGTGGGGTGTGTGTGGTGTGTGTGTTTGTGTGTATAACAATAATGATGATGATGAGAATAATGAGAATAATAATAATAATAATAATAATAAAATAATATAATAATAATAATAATTAAAAAATAAAATAATAATAATGATAATAAAAATTATTTATTATGGAATAATGATGAAAATAATAATAATGATAATCAAAATGGTAATGAAAATCATAATCATAATTATTTAATGTTAATAGCAACAATAATAACAATGACAAAGTAATAATAATAATAGCAAAAATAATAATAATGATAATAATATCAATACTAGTAATGAGTACAAAAATATTGATACCGAAATCATCTTGTATGGGATAAGGATAATAATATAAATAATGTTAAGACAATGTAATATTGCCAGTGTGAAAATAATAATTACAATAATAATAATACAATGACAAAAATAGTAAAAAAAAATGTGATAGTAATGATTATAACGAAAATGATACTATTGATAGTAACAAGAATGATGTTAATGATAATGATGATTATAATGATAACAGTAACGACAATAATGATATTAAGAATACTAGCAAGAATGATATTAATAATAATAAAATGATAATAATAACAATAATAGTAATGACATGATATAACAATAATAGTATAACAATAATAATGTAAATAAAAAGAAGGAAAATAATGATTACAATAAAATTATGCAGAAAATCACATTTATTACAATAATAATGGTAATAATAGTAGCAATAATGACAATAATAGCAATAACAATTATAACTATAATAATGATAAAGAAAAAATAATAACAATGGTAAAATAATGGTAGTGATAAAAAGTAATAATAATGATGATTTAATAAAGAAATAAGATACTGATAACAGCAATATGATAAGCTAATAATGGTAATACTGATAACAACTATGATAATAACAATAACAGTAATACCACTACTGCTACTACTACTACAAATAATAACAATAGAAATTTGTTATAAGGAATCAATAATAATAAAATAAGATAATAAAATAATAATAATAATAATATAAATAATAATAATAATAACAATAAAATAATAATAATAATTAATAATCCCCCGAGGCCTTTCAGTACCGGGTTGGCGTCCGACGGGGATAGTCTGTCTCATGGGTAGGAAGGACTCTTTAGTCTTGGTTGACAGCTTTCCTAGAGATGGTGTCTCAATGAAAACACTGGGGGTTTTTTGCAACCTTAAATGCACAAATCCTCATATGAGTGAAATGAGTTCTCAATTTTTTAAAGATAACGGCGTGAATGCCACTGGAACTCTATGTGAAGGTCTCTCGCCCGGCAGGTGTTACCCGTCCAGCACGGGACCCGGACGTATCCTGCTTCTGCTAGGAAAAAGTGGTCAAAGGAAGTGATGAGTGCTATTTTAAAATCGAAACCTCTTGATGAAAATGGTGTTCCAAAAAGGATATAGGCAAAGGATGTACAAAGAATGGCAAGAACGAGGATTTTTTAATGTTTCGGAACAACGAGTGTGTGATCAGGCAAGGCAATTAGAAAAAATGGCTGGCTTAGGGAAAACTAGAGTTAGAAATGATACAAAAAAGGGTTAATGGTAATGTAAACTAAAACGAGGAAGAGAACAATATTACATCGAAGAAAACCCAAAAGTTTTGAATGATGTGACTGAAACTGCAGAGCTGAATTAAACATTTATGTTGAGGAAGCGTCAGAGGAAGAAATAGATATTGTGAATGACTTAATGAAATATCAACTTGAAAGAGAACTGTGAAGGAATAATGGTTAAAAGTTGAATATAAGAAACTAAATTTTGACTGTAAGAGAAGTAAATAAAGTTTTGCCGTTTTTTCAAACCGCAAATATATCTGAAACTAACAATATCATTTTTTTCTGTTTCTGTTTGGGTTGCAAGATGGTTGGGTTAAAAAGGTAGAAACAGACGGGGAGAGCCCACCTGAACAAGGGTGGAAGTGTAGAATAGAAAGAAACATCAAAGAACTACAAAGGAGTATTATTGATGCGGGGCATAAAATCGGAGAAGTGAAATCAAGAAAAAAGATTAAGAAACTGTGTGAAAAATTCAGCATCCCTCGGAAAGGAATTGCAACTGTGTTAGAAGAACGAAACAGAGTCCTGGCAAAGAAACCCAAAAATTGATCGTTATACTGAAAGACTTCAGCAATACAGGCAAAACGACTATTCAACTAGACCAGAAAGATTGTATTCTGAACTTAAGGGGAACAACCGGGAGGCAAATGAAATTCCAAATGCGGGAGAAAGTAGAGTGTTTTGGAATGGAATATGGGGAGAGAGTAAAAAACATAATTACAAGCTGAGCGCTCAAACACTAAAAGACAACTTTAGGTATCGGAATCAGGAAGGTTTGGTCATAACTGAGGAAAATGTCTTAAAGCAAAGTAGAAAGGTACCAAATTGGAAAGCACCCGGAAAAGATGGAGTTCAGGGTTTCTAGGTAAAGAAACTGACAAGTTTGCATGAAAGAATTGCCCATCAATTGAATGAGATTTTAAGAGGAAATTAACAATTGCCTGAGTGGTTAACTTATGGAAGAACTGTTTTGTGCCAGAAAGATATAACCAAAGGTACCGCTGTAGACAACTACCGACCAATTTCTTGTTTGTCGATAATGTGGAAGCTCTTTACATGTATTATGTCTAATTTTTCTCCATGACTCTTCGGGGAAGAGAAACTATTCCCCGAGGAACAGAAGGGCTGTAAAAGAAAGACCAGAGGGACCAAGGATCAGCTGTTAATAGAGAAGGCAGTACTCAAGGATTGCTAAAGGAGGCACACCAACCTTGCTATGGCATGGGTACATTATCGAAAAGCTTATGATATGATCCCATATAGTTGGATTAGAGAATGCCTAGAGTTGTTTAGAGCTGCTGATAATATTAAAAAGGTTTGAGTAGCAGCATGAAGTACTGGAAAGGGAATTACATCATCAGGAGTTTCTTTAGGCGAAGTTAAAATTTAAAAAAGGAAATTTTCCCGGGGATAGTTTATCACCAACTTCTATTGTTTATGCATGATACCTCTCATATTTGGGGTTTTAGGAATGTAAATTTTCATTATGAGTGGGTAATAAGGTTACGAACTTAAATCATTTGTTATTCATGGATAATTTAAAATTTTTTTCAAAGTCTCATGACAAAATTGATTCTCTTGTAAAAGACAGTGCAAATGGTTTAGTAAAGATATCGGGATGGGGTTGTGATTAACAAGTGTGGAGCAGTCATTCTGCAGTGAGGAAAAAATGTGAAGTACAGGGGTATTGCTGCCAGATGGGAATTCATGAAAACTATTTATAAAAAAGGCTATACGTACTTTGCGATACTGGGGAAAATGATAAGATTAAAGGAAAATTTTAAAGAAACTTCCTTTGTAAAGAGACAAACGTTGAGTAAGGTTAATACTGAATTCTAAACTAAATAGTAAAAACAAGATAAAGCAACAAACACTTGGGCAGTTGCAGTTTTAAGGTATGGGGCTGGTATTTTGAAATGGAATGTAGAAGAAATAAAGGAATTAGATAGAAAGACCAGAAAAGTACTTACTATGCATAAGGGTTTGCATAAAAAAGTGATGTAGGTAGACTGTATCTTAGTAGAAAGGATGGTGGAAGAGGATTGATGAGCTGCGAAGGTGTTATCAAAAGTGAAGAGAACAACCTGGGATGGTACCTCAAACATTCTAATGAAAGATTGTTGCAAGGTGTCAAAGATGTCGGTATTTTGGAATTTGAAAAAAGTTGTAGTAAAGATGACTAAAAAATCGATGAGAGAAAAGAAAATGGAAGCCTGGATGGCGAAACAGTCAGTTTGTTAGTGATATGCTTGTAACAACGGATAAAGACAAAACCTGGAGTTGGATGAGAAAGTCTGATCTGAAAATAACTACAGAAGCGTTGATATGCGCTGCTCAAGAGCAAGCTATCAGAACAAACTATATAAAGTAAAACATTGATAAATCAGCTGGTTCCCCGGATCGCATTATAAGAGGAGACACGATAATGTCGCAAAAATGATTCCCTTGGAACTTTGTGAAAAGTCGGATCAATGGTAAGAACACAGCCCCGAAAACAGTCTCGGAAAATACCACTCATAAGCTTCTTTGGGGCATGAATATTCAAAGTGATCACACCATCGAAGCAAGAAGGCCTGATAATGTCATTATTGATAAGGTTGAGAAGTCTGCAATAATTATTGATGTTGCCATCCCTGGAGACAAGAGAATAGATGAAAAAGAGAAAGAAAAAAATGAAAAATATAAGGGCATGAAACGGGAAATCCAAAGGCTTTGGAGTCTTCGAAAAGTTTCTGTTGGTACCTGTTATTGTAGGAGCCCTTGGAAGTTTAACACAAAATTTAAAAAATTTTTGGAACAATCGGAATAGAGCTAAAGTCCACTTTGCAAAAAAAAAAAAAAAAAAAAAAAAAAAAACATTAGGACAGCCAGGATATTGAGGAGAGTATTAGAGTACTGAGGAGGAACAGAACGAGGAACCTTTTATAAATTATTGGTAATAATCAGCTTCTCCGCTTTACACGTCGGTTTACAATCTACCAGTGATTTGAACAGCAATTTACATAGTAATGATAATAATAACAATAATAATGATAATAATAACAATAATAATATAATAAAAATAATAAACAATGATAATAATGATGATCATAATAATAATAATAATAGTAATAATAATAACAATAATGATAAAATATCTATTGTTATTATTTTTACCATTATTTTTATTATCATTATCATTTTCATATCATTATCACTATTATATCATTATCATTATCATTTCATTATCATTATTATATTATTATTTTTTATCTATTATTCTATTATTATCACTAGCAAAATAGTAATAATAACAATAATACTGAAAATTATAAAAATAATGTTGATGATGATTTAAAGATGAGGGTAACAAGAATAAAAATAAAGATAATAGAAAAAGTAACACAATAAGAATAATGAGAATGAAAATAATGATAATGAGTAACATTAATAACAATATTAATAACAATGATGATAGTAATAATAATGATAAAAATGATAACAATAATTATAATAATAACAATAATAATAACAACAATAATGGTGATAATAACCATAATAATGACATTCACAATTCTTGCAATAATAAATTCTTCTCGTCGTCATTTAAATATTTTTTTTTATCGACAATGTTGGCCGAACTTATGAACTTTCCCAAGGCACAAAAATTGCTCTCTTGGGGAAAAAAATCTTCATTTTCAAAAAGGGTTTTCCCTAGATTAAATTCATAAATTCAAAAAATCACGGGATTCAATGACGATGGTGTAACGTTGATTTTTTCAAAATGAGGTTGCTTACGTGAAAAAGCAGTGTCATTAACAGTGGTTGTTTGAGATGATAATGATGCGGGTGATGATATAAAAATTCAGTTTTGCTAAAGTCAGATCGATGCGGCATTTAAAGGGAATGGTATACATCTGTATACTGATGGAGAGCTAGACAGATCGAGTGATATACAGATCAGTAGATGGGTAGATAGAGAGCTTGTAGATAGATGGACTGGCAGATATATAGATAAATGGGTCGACTGATATAATGGATAAAATGATAGATAGAAAAAGAGACACAGACAGACACACGAAATACGCCCCGAAAACACACAACACATGCACGCACGCACGCACGCACGACACACACAAACAAACACCACACACACCCCAAAACACACACACACACACACACACACACACATATATATATATATATATATTTTATATATATATATATATATATATATATTTTATATATATATATATATATATATTTTGAATGATAAAACACTAGCATGTAGAAAAAAATGCCATGCAAATTTCAATAAATCGTCTGTGCATTGTGCACAGCCCACACACACACACACCAGATATTTTATATATAATATATATATATATATATATAATATATATATAATATATATATGTATAATATATAAAATATATATTATATATTATGTATATATATATAAAATATATATATATGTATAATATATATATATATATATATATATATATATATATACATAACTCCAGACGATGTCGCCTATGGATTATTGTCTCTACGCACTCCGTATAAGTAGAGTCAGTGCCTGGGCGAAAGAATGTGAGGAACAAGCTGTTTCCCATGCAGCAGGCTCCCTCTCTCCAGGCAGCTGATGGATCCAATGGAACTGCAAAGACCGATACGGTTTGACACCAGCGGCGTCGCAGGAGCTGCCAGAACGAGGTCGCAAGCGACAATGAACTGTCTCCCGGACTCCGGCTTCGGTTTTTTACTCAGAGTTGGCTCCCGTAGCCTTATAACCTTATAATACCATAAGGTATATATATATATATATATTATATTTTAATATATATATATATATATATATATATATAATTATATGTATATATATATTTCATACATATATATATATATATATATATATATATAATATATATATATATATATATATATATATACATATATATTATTATATTATGTGTGTGTGGTTGTGTGTGTGGTGTGTGTGTGTGTGTGTGTGTGTGTGTGTGTATGTGTGTGTGTGAGTGTGTGTGTGTGTATACATATATGTATATATATATGCGTGGTGTGTGTGTGTGTGTGTGTGTGTGTGTGAGTGTGTATGTACTTATTCTAATATACATGTATAGATAGATAGATAAATAGATAACACACATTTACATGTACATATATTGTATGTGTATATATATACATATATGAATGTATACTGATGAGAGATAGATGTATAGATTGGCGTATTTATGTGTACATATATATATATATAAAATATATATATAATATATAATAATATATATATTATTTTATATATATATAAAATATATAATATTTTTTTACTTATCTTCTCCACTCCTATATTTTTGGTGCTGGGTTTTTAGTAGATTACATTACTTTTTGATAAAACATTACAGAGTGATTAAAATTCATGAAGGATAATTCTATACTTATAAAAGTGATTTATGATTTCTTTGTAGCTATTATGCCACATTTTATGATTTTATTAATTGAACTTTATAGAAATTTTTCCTTAATTTGTACAAATGTGATCCCAAAAAAAAATTGTTATTTTAGATGAATCGAGGTACGGAATGATATGTCGAGAAATTTTGAAAAGTGTTGGAACATTTTTTTTTTTACAAAAAGGTCCCTCGATGGGTTTGGGCCCAAAGGGTTTTGAAGTGTGGTTCCTGCTGTATCTTTAATTTAATTTAAAAAGATGACTGGGGATTGTCATGTGTTTTTTTTTTTTTTTTTTTTTTAGCT
>NC_051403.1:2060098-2062598 GCF_015228065.2 Penaeus monodon | reverse complement strand
ATAGGGGTTATATATATACATAATTGTATAAAGGTTAATATACCTTTTATAGTACATAGAGTATATAAATATATTATTTTATAATTATATATAAATATAAATATAAATATATATATATGTAAACATATAATACTAAAAGGTACATTATAATATAGTATACTAATAGCATATATAACAAAAATATGTATATATATACATATATATTATATATATAATATTATTATAATATATATATATATAATATATATATATATAATTTTTTTTTTTTTTTTTTTTTTTTTTTTTTTTTTTTTTTTTTTTTTTTTTACGGTAGGTTCATGTCTGACCCGCCGGGCACAGCATGATATTAAATTTGTAGTTTCATGTTGTGATCCCTTTTGGAGTGGTAGTGGTAGGGCCCCATTTTCCGTCCACGGAGGGGCCCGGTGTTACCTTTTAGGAAAATTCTCTCTATTTACCCGGGCTTGGGACCACACGACTTGGGCTGGCTTGGCCACCCCGTGGGTAAGTAGGCAAACGAGGTGAAGTTCCTTGCCCAAGGGGAAAAACGCGCCGGCCGGGATGAACCTCGAACCCGATTCCCCCGGACAAAATAAATTTTTTAATAAAATATATTATAATAATTATTAATAAATAAAATAAATATATTTTTATATATATATATTATATGCAATATTATATTATTATTTAAATATATATTATACATTAATTTTATATATAAATAAATATATATAATATAATTTTATATTAATTATAATATTTTATATATATTGTATATATATATATGTTTTTTTGGGGTGTACATAAATAATATATAATTATTATAATATAAAAATATTAAAAAAATATAAAAAATAAATATGATACAAAATTTTAATATAATATATATATATAAAATATAAAATTTTAAATTAAAATAAAATATATAATATACAAACACATGAACATTATTGTGTATATATATATATATATAATAATAATATAAATATATAATTAAAATAAATTTGTGTGGTTGGTTGTGGGTGTGTGTGTGTGGTTGTGTGTGTGTGGTGGTGTGGTTTTGGGATGTGTGTGTGTGTGTGGGGTGTGTGTGTGGGGGGTGTGTGTGGGGTGGGTGGGTGTGTGTGTGTGGTGGTGTGCATGTGTGTTGTGTGTGTGTGTGGTGTAGGGTGGTCTTGTGGTGTGTGTATGAATAGATATACACTTTAATCAGACAAACACAAAACACAACACAAACACAAAAACACACACACACACCACACACACACACACCACACACAGAAAACACAGACATACACACAACACACACACCACACACACACACACACACACCACACATTAAACTTTTATATATATAATATAAATATATATATATAAAATAATATATAATAATATATAATATAAATATATAATTGGAATATATATTTTTGGATAAATATATATATAATAAGATTATATGTATATAATATATAAATATATATATTATTATATAAATATATTATATAATATATATAATATAATATAATTTTAAAGATAATTATATTATTATTATAATATAATATTATATAATAAAATATATATATATGCATATAAATATTAATATAATTTATATATATAATATATAAATATATATATAATTTTGTGGTGTGTTTTGTGGGTGTGTGGTGTGTTGTGTGTGTGTGGTGTGGTGGGTGTGGTGTTTTGTGTGTGGGTGGTGGGTATATAATATAGGGGGTGTGTGGTGTGTTGTGTGGTGGTGTGTGTGTGTGTGTTGTGGGTGGTATGTGTGGTGTGTGATATACACAATAAAAAAACATACACATACATACAAGGACCACAAAAACCCCACATACACCACACACACCCACCCAAAAACACACCCCACACAACACACAACACACACACACAACACACACACACAATCACACACACACACACATTTCACACACAAAACCACACATAACCCCACACCCACACTCACAAAATATACTTGGTTTTGATGGTTTGGGATGATAGTGGTTATAACGGCTTTACTCTTTACAAATGAAGATACAAAAAAGTGAGGGGAACACATGAGAGATGTCTTGGGGTAAGCCCGGGGGCAGGGTGCAGACGGCCAGCCAGCCTTTGGGAAAAGGCTAGACCCACAATCAGTGGGCGTGGGCCGAAGTGGAACCGGGTCATCCTCAGGACAACAGGAGCTCCACCGGATGTGTGGGGTTTGGGGACAGTGCAGGGAAAGGGGGGGTACCTGCAGTAAAGTGGGGGGAGCGAAGGGGAGGTCACCCGGGTTTTGCGTTAATGGGCCCCCCCGATATATGTATATGTATAAAATATATATATAATATATATATATTATATATATATTATATATAATAATATATAATATATATACATATATTAATATATAAATTAATTTTATAATAATATAATTATTATATATATTATGAAAGAGGGAAAAATGCAATGCCCCCTAGATAGATATATAACAATCCTCCTG
>NC_051403.1:2052598-2055098 GCF_015228065.2 Penaeus monodon | reverse complement strand
CACCTTGCAACAATCTTCATTAGAATGTTTGAGGTACCATCCCAGGTTGTTCTCTTCACTTTTGATAACACCTTCGCAGCTCATCAATCCTCTTCCACCATCCTTTCTACTAAGATACAGTCTACCTACATCACTTTTTTATGCAAACCCTTATGCATAGTAAGTACTTTTCTGGTCTTTCTATCTAATTCCTTTATTTCTTCTACATTCCATTTCAAAATACCAGCCCCATACCTTAAAACTGCAACTGCCCAAGTGTTTGTTGCTTTTATCTTGTTTTTACTATTTAGTTTAGAATTCAGTATTAACCTTACTCAACGTTTGTACTCTTTTACAAATTGAAGTTTCATATAATTTCCTTTAATCTTATCACTTTCCAGTATCGCAAAGTACGTATAGCCTTCTTTATCAATAGTTTTCATGAATTTCCCATCTGGCAGCAATACACCTGTACTTCTAACATTTTTTCCTCACTGCAGAATGACTGCTCCACACTTGTTAATCACAAACTCCATCCCGATATCTTTACTAAACATTTGCACTGTCTTTACAAGAGAATCAATTTTGTCATGAGACTTTGCAAAAACTTTAAATTATCCATGAATAACAAATGATTTAAGTTCGTAACCTTATTACCCAACTCATAATGAAAATTTACATTCCTCAACACCATAGTGAGAGGTATCATGCATATAACAAATAGAAGTGGTGATAAACTATCCCCCTGGAAGATTCCTCTTTTAATTTTAACTTCGCCTAAAGAAACTCCTGATGATGTTAATTCCCATTTCCAGTACTTCATGCTGCTACTCAAAACCTTTTTAATATTATCAGCAGCTCTAAACAACTCTAGGCATTCTCTAATCCAACTATATGGGATCATATCATAAGCTTTTCGATAATGTACCCATGCCATAGCAAGGTTGGTGTGCCTCCTTTAGCAATCCTTGAGTACTGCCTTCTCTATTAACAGCTGATCCTTGGTCCCTCTGGTCTTTCTTTTACAGCCCTTCTGTTCCTCGGGCAATAGTTTCTCTTCCTCGAAGAAGTCATGGAGATAATTAGACATAATACATGTAAAGAGCTTCCACATTATCGGTAAACAAGAAATTGGTCGGTAGTTGTCTACAGCGGTACCTTTGGTTATATCTTTCTGGCACAAAACAGTTCTTCCATAAGTTAACCACTCAGGCAATTGTTAATTTCCTCTTAAAATCTCATTCAATTGATGGGCAATTCTTTCATGCAAACTTGTCAGTTTCTTTACCTAGAAACCCTGAACTCCATCTTTTCCGGGTGCTTTCCAATTTGGTACCTTTCTACTTTGCTTTAAGACATTTTCCTCAGTTATGACCAAACCTTCCTGATTCCGATACCTAAAGTTGTCTTTTAGTGTCTTGAGCCGCTCAGCATTGTAATTATGTTCTTTACTCTCTCCCCATATTCCATTCCAAAACACTCTACTTTCTCCCGCATTTGGAATTTCATTTGCCTCCCGGTTGTTCCCATTAAGTTCAGAATACAATCTTTTCTGGTCATAGTTGAATAGTCGGTTTTGCCTGTATTGCTGAAGTCTTTCAGTATAACGATCAATTTTGGCTTTCTTTGCCAGGACTCTGTTTCAGTTCTTCTAACACAGTTGCAATTCCTTTCCGAGGGATGCTGAATTTTTCACACAGTTTCTTAATCTTTTCTCTTGATTTCACTTCTCCGATTTTATGCCCCGTCATCAAATTAATACTCCTTTGTAGTTCTTTGATGTTTCTTTCTATTCTACACTTCCACCATTGTTCAGGGTGGGCTCTCCCAGTCTGTTTCTACCTTTTTAACCCCAACCATCTTGCAACCCAAACAGAAACAGAAATAATGATATTGTTAGTTTCAGATATATTTGCGGTTTGAAAATACGGCAAAACTTTATTTACTTCTCTTACAGTCATATTTAGTTTCTTATATTCAACTTTTAACCATTATTCCTTCACAGTTCTCTTTCAAGTTGTATATTTCATTAAGTTCATTCACAATATCTATTTCTTCCTCTGACGCTTCCTCAACATAAATGTTTAATTCAGACTCTGCAGTTTCAGTCACATCATTCAAACTTTGGGTGTCTTCCGATGTAATATTGTTCTCTTCCTCGTTATAGTTTACATTACCATTAACCCTTCTTTGTATCATTTCTAACTCTAGTTCCATAAGCCAGCCATTTTTTCTAATTGCCCTTGCCTGATCACACACTCGTTGTTCCGAAACATTAAAAAATCCTCGTTCTTGCCATTCTTTGTACATCCTTTGCCTATATCCTTTTTTTGGAACACCATTCTCATCAAGAGGTTTCGATTTAAAATAGCACTCCATCACTTCCTTCGACCACTTTTTCCTAGCAGAAGCAGGATAACGTCCGGGTCCCCGCTGCTGGACCGGGTAACACCTGCCGGGCGAGAGACCTTCACATAGAGTTCCAGTGGCATTCACGCCGTTATCTTAAAAAAATTGAGAA
>NC_051403.1:2036501-2039001 GCF_015228065.2 Penaeus monodon | reverse complement strand
ACTCTGGCATCTGTTGCCAGAACCTCGTCTGCCTTCTCTGCTTGCAACGTTACTACCTCATGACGCCACCATTCCGCCTTCACTTCCTCCCTCAGGCCCTGAACCTCGCCCTTCAGAGTCTGCACCTCCTCTATCAGTTCACTCTTCACACTGTTGCAGGCCTTGTCGGTGTACTGCTGAGTTTCCATCTTCACAGATGCAAGATTGCTCTGTAGCACCTCAACAAGTCGGCAGAACTGTTCCTCTGCCTTCCTTGCCTGCATCTCAACGAGATGGTGCGCCTGCTCTTGTGCCCTCTGTGTCTGCTCTTCTGCCCTTTGTGCCATTTCCTCCCTCATACCGGCCAGCATGGCAGTGATCAGGTCCATCTGGCTCGGCTTCACCTCATTTGTGCCTGCCTCAGTCATAGCCTCCTCACCCTCATGGCTGCCGCCATCTTTGGACGACATGATAAATCGGCACGTCTCACTGATCAAATATCAGAAATCCCACTCCTGACACCATTTGTTATTTGTTACCTCGTCTCTCTGCCACCAACACAAGGCAGGCTAGGCAGACGGCGTGTTATCCACAGGGTCGTGAACACTGAACAGCTCCAAGAGGCACCTAGCACCACAGCATCCCCAGAACACCACGAGAGGAAACGCCAAGTGGGGAGGCAGGGCACGACATAAACACAAAATGACAGTCTTTCCTTTATTTACACAAGTTATTTACCTGTACACTTTTCTATAGGCACAATACAGGGGGGAAATCAGCATGTCACACTGCATGATACAGCTTATAACAGGGCAACACAAAGTTATATCAGGTCACAAGGGCACACACGAGGTCTTCACAGGAGCAGCACCCAACTCCGTCTCTTTTGGCTTGTTCCTCCACTCCTCCGCTCACAGCCAGGAAGAGGAAAACCAACGCAATTGCAAACGTTTCGGAGATACAATCTCCATCATTAGTGCTATAACAAAAACAGAGGGAATTGATAGTAGGTACATGCAAAAAACACAAAATTAATACAACAACAAAAAAAATAAAATGAAAAAATAAAATGACCACAGACAAAAAGACAGTGTAACAGGTGCCAACAACAACAAAAAAAAGGTAGTTGTAGTTTATATGGTAAACAGGCTGGTTGCAGTGGAAGCATTGTTTAGTTGTGGTTTAATAGTTAGGATGAAACCCACAGTTAAACGCATTCACACACACACACACACACACACACACACACACACACACAAGCACACACACACACACACACACACACACACACACACACACACACACACACACACACACACACACATATATATATATATATACATATATACATATATCATCATCATCATCAAAGGGCTAACACCGACGGGGGCGCATGGCCGCATCCACCCTTCGTTTCCAGCAACGAGGGTCCCTCATGGCGAATCTCCAGGCAGGCCCTCGGCCCATCTCTAATTCCTCGGAACAGGTCTCGTGGAGCTGCCCAAGCCATGACCTCCTGGGTCGTCCCACGGGCCTCTTCCATTCAGGATTGTCTCGCAAAGAGATAAGCTGATGGGCAGGGTCATCCACAGGGAGGTGAGCTAGGTGACCATATAGCCTGAGTTGGCGATGCCGGATTATGCAAGTAGCAGGTCCCATGCCATTCTCACGGTGTAGCCGCCGGTTGGACACGCGGTCATACCAACTGTACCCCATGATCCGGCGAAGGGACTTGTTACAAAAGGCATTAAGACGAGACTCCAAGGCACTAGATAGCGTCCAGGTTACGCTTTCATAGAGCAAAACCGGCAGTATCAAGCCCTTGAAGGCGTCCTCACCGCAATCATGGATCGACTGAACGGCTTCCCCTAACAGGCCCCTAATCTTGGTCTTGGTCCAGGAGACCTCTAGGCATAAGGGTTTCGCCTCATTGCTAAATGCATCAAGAGCTGCCATCAGTGACTCCAGGGACTCAGATAGGATGGCAACATCATTGGCAAAGTCAAGGTCTGAGACCTTGATATTGCCCAGTGTTGCTCCACACTGACTTTGGCTAGTAGCTCTGCCCATTATCCAGTCCATGCAGGTGTTGAAAAGTGTTGGTGCAAGGACACAGCCTTGTCACACTCCTGAATTAACAGGGAAGAAGTTGGCAGGCCCCCACCACACTTTACAGCACTTTCAGTACCGGTATATAAGCTTGCTGTTAGGCCAATAATCTGTGTCGGAATTCCCCTGGGTCTCAGGATCTCCCATAGCGATTCTCGATGTACCGAGTCAAAGCCTTCTTGAGGTCGATGTAGGCTGCAAGCAACCATCAACCAAACTCGTGACGGCGTTCCACAATTACTCGAAGCGCTAATATTCAGTTTACTGTGGACTTGCCCGGAGTGAATCCAGATTGCTCCGGTCTCTGGTGCCTTAATAGGTGGTCGCGGATCCGTTTCAGAAGAATGATGGGCGAAAACTTTGCTGGTATGCTGAACAGTGTAATGCCATGGTAGTTGTAATACACACACAC
>NC_051403.1:2021718-2024218 GCF_015228065.2 Penaeus monodon | reverse complement strand
CCCGGCAGGTGTTACCCGGTCCAGCAGCGGGGACCCGGACGTTATCCTGCTTCTGCTAGGAAAAAGTGGTCGAAGGAAGTGATGGAGTGCTATTTTAAATCGAAACCTCTTGATGAGAATGGTGTTCCAAAAAAAGGATATAGGCAAAGGATGTACAAAGAATGGCAAGAACGAGGATTTTTTAATGTTTCGGAACAACGAGTGTGTGATCAGGCAAGGGCAATTAGAAAAAATGGCTGGCTTATGGAACTAGAGTTAGAAATGATACAAAGAAGGGTTAATGGTAATGTAAACTATAACGAGGAAGAGAACAATATTACATCGGAAGACACCCAAAGTTTGAATGATGTGACTGAAAATGCAGAGTCTGAATTAAACATTTATGTTGAGGAAGCGTCAGAGGAAGAAATAGATATTGTGAATGAACTTAATGAAATATACAACTTGAAAGAGAACTGTGAAGGAATAATGGTTAAAAGTTGAATATAAGAAACTAAATATGACTGTAAGAGAAGTAAATAAAGTTTTGCCGTATTTTCAAACCGCAAATATATCTGAAACTAACAATATCATTATTTCTGTTTCTGTTTGGGTTGCAAGATGGTTGGGGTTAAAAAGGTAGAAACAGACTGGGAGAGCCCACCCTGAACAATGGTGGAAGTGTAGAATAGAAAGAAACATCAAAGAACTACAAAGGAGTATTAATCTGATGACGGGGCATAAAATCGGAGAAGTGAAATCAAGAGAAAAGATTAAGAAACTGTGTGAAAAATTCAGCATCCCTCGGAAAGGAATTGCAACTGTGTTAGAAGAACTGAAACAGAGTCCTGGCAAAGAAAGCCAAAATTGATCGTTATACTGAAAAACTTCAGCAATACAGGCAAAACCGACTATTCAACTATGACCAGAAAAGATTGTATTCTGAACTTAATGGGAACAACCGGGAGGCAAATGAAATTCCAAATGCGGGAGAAAGTAGAGTGTTTTGGAATGGAATATGGGGAGAGAGTAAAGAACATAATTACAATGCTGAGCGGCTCAAGACACTAAACGACAACTTTAGGTATCGGAATCAGGAAGGTTTGGTCATAACTGAGGAAAATGTCTTAAAGCAAAGTAGAAAGGTACCAAATTGGAAAGCACCCGGAAAAGATGGAGTTCAGGGTTTCTAGGTAAAAAACTGACAAGTTTGCATGAAAGAATTGCCCATCAATTGAATGAGATTTTAAGAGGAAATTAACAATTGCCTGAGTGGTTAACTTATGGAAGAACTGTTTTGTGCCAGAAAGATATAACCAAAGGTACCGCTGTAGACAACTACCGACCAATTTCTTGTTTACCGATAATGTGGAAGCTCTTTACATGTATTATGTCTAATTATCTCCATGACTTCTTCGAGGAAGAGAAACTATTGCCCGAGGAACAGAAGGGCTGTAAAGAAAGACCAGAGGGACCAAGGATCAGCTGTTAATAGAGAAGGCAGTACTCAGGATTGCTAAAGGAGGCACACCAACCTTGCTATGGCATGGGTACATTATCGAAAGCTTATGATATGATCCATATAGTTGGATTAGAGAATGCCTAGAGTTGTTTAGAGCTGCTGATAATATTAAAAGGTTTTGAGTAGCAGCATGAAGTACTGGAAATGGGAATTAACATCATCAGGAGTTTCTTTAGGCGAAGTTAAAATTAAAAGAGGAATCTTCCAGGGGGATAGTTTATCACCACTTCTATTTGTTATATGCATGATACCTCTCACTATGGTGTTGAGGAATGTAAATTTTCATTATGAGTTGGGTAATAAGGTTACGAACTTAAATCATTTGTTATTCATGGATAATTTAAAGTTTTTGCAAAGTCTCATGACAAAATTGATTCTCTTGTAAAGACAGTGCAAATGTTTAGTAAAGATATCGGGATGGAGTTTGTGATTAACAAGTGTGGAGCAGTCATTCTGCAGTGAGGAAAAAATGTTAGAAGTACAGGTGTATTGCTGCCAGATGGGAAATTCATGAAAACTATTGATAAAGAAGGCTATACGTACTTTGCGATACTGGAAAGTGATAAGATTAAAGGAAATTATATGAAACTTCAATTTGTAAAAGAGTACAAACGTTGAGAAAGGGTTTTAATACTGAATTCTAAACTAAATAGTAAAAACAAGATAAAAGCAACAAACACTTGGGCAGTTGCAGTTTTAAGGTATGGGGCTGGTATTTTGAAATGGAATGTAGAAGAAATAAAGGAATTAGATAGAAAGACCAGAAAAGTACTTACTATGCATAAGGGTTTGCATAAAAAAGTGATGTAGGTAGACTGTATCTTAGTAGAAAGGATGGTGGAAGAGGATTGATGAGCTGCGAAGGTGTTATCAAAAGTGAAGAGAACAACCTGGGATGGTACCTCAAACATTCTAATGAAAGATTGTTGCAAGGTGTCAAAGATGTCGGTATTTTGGAATTTGAAAAAAGTTGTAGTAAAGATGACTTTAAAAAATCGA
>NC_051403.1:1999218-2004218 GCF_015228065.2 Penaeus monodon | reverse complement strand
CCCTCAGTCCTTGTTCCCGCTTCTCCCTAACCAATGCTGTCACCAACCTATCTTCCCTCTCCTTGACCCTTTACCAGTTTCTTGGCTTCGGTCTTTCCTTTCCTCTCCGCCCTCACCCCTTACCTCTATCGGCATTATTTCATCTTTGACCGTTTCATTTCTTCTCACAGAAACTCTTTGCCTGATGTCTTTCCATGGTGTTTTCATCCCGGTCCTCATATCTCTCCTAACCCTTCCATTCCCAGGGCAACTCGGTGGTGCTTCTCGACCGTGCCTCTTACCTGCAGAAGGCCCAGGACCTGTTGGATGACGCCTCTACCTATGCTCCCCTGACCAGTGACCCCCGTGAACGCATTGCTGCTACCTTCCATCGTCGCCTGAAAGAGATAGCAGCCTGTTTTCCGGAGGCGAATCTCTACCAGAGGTTCAAGGTCATCAACCCTCGACTCCCTAATTTCTATGGGCTTCCTAAAACCCATAAGCCGGCCGTGCCTCTGAATCCCATCATCATCTCCCGGGGATTTGTGACGCACCCTCTTGCGGCCTGGCTGGCTAAGTCTCTCACTCCCCTTCTTGGCACCTTCTCTCCTGCTCACCTTCGCCACTCTCAGGACTTCATCTCCCGCGTCCGTGGAGTATCACCGGCGATCATGATGAGCTTGGATGTCGACTCCCTGTTCACCAAGGTCCTGCTTGATGATGTCCTCGCTTTCCTTTAGAGGAGACTCCCCACAGAGGATCCTTGTCTCTCTCTGCCCAACGACGTCTTCCTCCAGCTGATTCGTCTGTGTGTGGAGTCTAATTCCTTTTCTTTCAAAAGTCGCTTCTTCTCTCAAGACGTTCGGTGTTGCAATGGGTTCTCCCCTCTCCAGTCCTGGCAAACCTCTTCATGGAATTCTTCGAGTCTGAGCTTTCCCTTCCATCTCCATTCACCCGTTGGTCTGGCTGAGGTATGTCGACGATGTCTTTGCTCTCTGGCTTCATGACCCTGCCCTGTTCTCGTATTTCCTGATGCAGTTGAACTCTCTTTCTCCTTCCATTCGTTTCAAGGTGAAATGGGAGGTTGACAACAAGCTCCCTTTCTTGGATACCCTTGTCCATCGCTCTTCTGACCACTTCTTCTCCATATACAGGAAACCTATGCATAGTGGTATGTACATATACTTCTTCTCATACCACCCTCTCCATGTTAAGAGAAGTGTTGCCACCTCGCTGTTCCTTTGCATCTGTGGCCCCCAGTGCCTGGATGGAGAGATCTACTTCCTGCATCACTCGTTCTCCAAACTGGGCTACCCTCGTCATGTTATCGACGTCGCGTTATCCAGGGCACGGCGTACCTTCTACCACGACTCTCCTCCTAAAGAGACTCCTCACCTGCTTGACCTCAGCCTGCTCTACACTGAGGAGATCTATTCTCTCCATTGCCCTCTTCACCCTCTCAACTGCAGGCTGATCTTTCGCCAGGTGAACACTCTCCATCGCAACCTGGTCCATACCAGCCCTCCTACCTCGTGGGTGGGTATCTATGCTATTTCTTATGCCTCCTGTGATAAGCAGTACTTTGACAAAACAGGCGCCAGTCTCACCAAGCGTCTGTCTCAACATAATTACACTGTATCCAGGGGACACAACAACAGTGCCCTCTTTTGCCATCAATGGGACACTGGCCATCAGATGGACTGGTCAGCGGCACGGATTGTCTTTCCTTCCGCTGATGTCCACGCCCGCATACTGGTGGAATCCTCCCTAATAAAGCTGCTGCCTAATTTCAACTTGAACTGCTGATAGTCTCCTTGCTTCTCACATCCGCCGCCTTCTCCTGTATGCCAGCCACCGGGAGCATAGTCCGCCCTATCCTCTGACCTGATGTGACCTCCCTCTGCTTCCGTTCGTCTGTCTTCACCTGCCCCATGTTACCGAATTGTCTCTCCTCTATCTCTTTTATATCTCCTCCTCTCATTTTCCTTATAGCCTCCGGGCTAGTACAGTGGTAACGTGTCGGCCTCTCATCCAAGGGATTGGCAGTTCACGTCCCACCCAGGCACGAGAAGTTGCAACTGTCGCCTGGAGGTTACTGCTGTGGCTGGGCACCACGGTGGCTAAGGACTAGGTTCAAGCACCAGCTAACACACATGGCATAGCCCGGGTGAGGCTAAGCTTCGCATATCGGACTTATCATTATCCTTTCATCTTCAGACATTAGGATGGAATCCAGGTGGGTTTCGAAAATGTAGTCTCATTTTCAATAAATCTAGTTTTTGTAATGTGGGTTTTTCTTCCATAGAAGTACATATACATATACTGAGCAGTCAGGTCACGTCAGTAATTAGGTGTGCGACAACCTTGGCTAATTCGTGGCTTCCTGTTGTGGTGTAGAAGTTGCTAGTTGTGTGTATGAAAGCCGTTAATACCATCTTCCCTTGCCATTGGGGCAGGCCTTGATTAATGATGGAGGCCTGGGGCCACTGGAGATGGCCGTCGGAATCAAAGTGAACAACGAAGGCATTTCTCTTGCCATGTAGTCGGGGGGCGCTACGGTGTTGGTCGATTCGTTGTTTGTAGAGGCCACGTCTTGTCTCTCCTTGTAAAAGTCTATGAGTACTCTAGTACAATGGCTTTGCAGGGGTAGTGATACTGGTATAATGGCTTCACTCTTTATTGCTAAGAGTTCAACACACAGTATGGGAATACATGAGACGATGTCTATATGGGTAAAAGCGATGAGCGCGGAGTCATGTGTCAGGTCAACCCTTTCCGGAGGAGGAGGGCTAGGCCGACCTTACCATGCTGGACTCTGAACATGAACTGTTGGGTCAGGTGAGGTCAGATGACTTCGTTATCTACGCCCTCGCTGAGTGAATGGTTCTTATTTGGGATTTGGAGCCATGTGGTAAACACCCACGTGGTCTGTTGGTAACAGAAATAGACTTATGTATATGCCGGCTCCGACCGAGAAAAGAGAAAGCGAGGTCAGGTCGGGGCGAGGGGATGAACGAGGTAAAATGGAATGATATTTGTGATAAGATAAAATCATGAACGCGTTAAATTTGTTGCAGTTGAAACAACACAAATCTCTAAAAATGAGAGAAATTAATTAACTACTTAACTAATGAACAATATTCATATTTGTTGACCACATACCTCGATCACATGGTTAATGCGATCTGAGGTCAAAAGAATAGTGTGAGAACGTGCCATTTGCTGTCATTTAGCAGTTTTTATGCAAAAAACCAATGGCTTAACACATTCATGGGAGAAGGAAGGGAAAAGAAATAAGAAAAGGGGAAGGGAGGCTCAAACATGTATTTATGTTGTTTTTTTTCTTTCTTTCTTTTTCTTAAACATGTCTTGGAGTTTGTTCGTGCTGCAAACCGAAAGGACTCATCGACCACCCTGACACCAGTCTGTAAGAGTCTATGAGTACTAGTACAGTGGTGAACAGTAATGGTAGTCAATGTACGTATGACTCACAACACAAGTAAAGGGGTGAACACACGCTACGACCTGGGTTAGGGTAAAAGCACTGTGCGGTGTCACGTGTCAGGTCAGTATGCCCAGACGGGGAGGGTTAGGCCAACCTTACCACGTCGGGTGCTGGCGACGAACTGTCGGGTCAGGCGAGGTCAGATAACATTGTCATCTACACCCTCGCTGAGTGAATGGTTCTTATTTGGGATTTGGAGCCACATGGTAAACAGCCACGTGGTCTGTTGGTAACAGAAATAGACTTATGTATATGCCACAGTATTTATACCTTATCGCAGCCACCGCAAGGTATGCCGAACACCTGGCTACGAGGTCTGTTGTGGTCTGACCTCTTTTCCATTATTATGCCTCCGACCTTCTTGCCAGAAGTGGTAGCTATCTTTATTGTGTGGCCCAACAGGGCCTCTAGGTGTTCTGTCGGCGGCGAGTGTGGGATGATAATTCTGTGTGTCTTGTTCTGTGTGGCGTCCCCTCTTGATCTGGTCATGATCTGGTCATGATTGGAGGTGGTTGAGCAAGGTGCAAATTCAAAATCAATATATATATATATATATATATATATATATATATATATATATATATATATATATATATATATATATATATATATATATATACTTTCAGTATCAGTATAGAGGCTTGCTATCAGGCCATTAATCTGTGTCGGAATTCCTCTGAGCCTCAGGATCTCCCATAGCAATTCCTGATGCACTGAGTCAGACCCACGACCAAACTCATGACGGTGTTCCACAATTACTCGAAGCGCTAGTATACGGTCTATAGTAGACTTGCCAGGAGTAAATCCAGACTGCTCCGGTCTCTGATGCCTCAGTAGGTGGTTGCGGATCTGTTTCAGAAGAATGTGGGCGAGAACTTTGCCTGGTATGCTGAGCAGTGTAATGCCACGGTAGTTGCTACAATCCCAATGGTCCCCTTTCCCCTTCCAGAGAGGGATGACCACACCCCTCAGCAGGTCAGGGGGAATGGTACCAGATTGCCAGATGGCAGTCAGGACTGTATGCAGGCCCCGAGCCATAGGTTCACCCCCAGCCTTTAGCAGTTCAGCAGGGATATCACATATGCCTGCAGCTTTCCCACTCTTCAGCTTGGAAATCGCCAGCCTAACCTCTGTTAGGGTAGGAGGTTCCTTGCTGATGGGTGGGTCCGGCACAGGCACTGAGACATCGCTTGCATCCAAGCTAACTGTTGGAGGGTCTACCTGGTATAACTGTTCAAAATACTCAGCCCAACGTTCACGAACCCCAACATGATCTGAGATGATCCGTCCATCCGCTGATCGGACTGCAGTCATCTGTGAGGAAGGCTTAGAGTTCAGTTTTCTCAGGGCTTGGTAGGCAGGGAAAAGGTCATTTCCAGATATGGCCTTCGATCTCCTCAGCAAAATCCCTGATGAACTGCACCATGGAACGACGCAAGACTTGATTCCCATTCAGCCGAGCCTTGCGGCACGCTTTAGTGGCCTCTATTCATGGTTTTCCCTTACTCGGGCGATG
>NC_051403.1:1986415-1988915 GCF_015228065.2 Penaeus monodon | reverse complement strand
AGCGTCTGTCTCAACATATTACACTGTATCCAGGGGACACAACAACAGTGCCCTCTTTTGCCATCAATGGGAACACTGGCCATCAGATGGACTGGTCAGCGGCACGGATTGTCTTTCCTTCCGCTGATGTCCACGCCCGCATACTGGTGGAATCCTCCCTAATAAAGCTGCTGCCTAATTTCAACTTGAACTGCTGATAGTCTCCTTGCTTCTCACATCCGCCGCCTTCTCCTGATGCCAGCCACCGGGAGCATAGTCCGCCCTATCCTCTGACCTGATGTGACCTCCCTCTGTTTCCCCGTTCGTCTGTCTTCACCTGCCCCATGTTACCGAATTGTCTCTCCTCTATCTCTTTATATCTCCTCCTCTCATTTTCCTTATAGCCCCCGGGGCTAGTACGTGGTACGTGTCGGCCTCTCATCCTCGAGGATTGGCGGTTCACGTCCCACCCAAGGCACGAGAAGTTGCAACTGTCGCCTGGAGGTTACTGCTGTGGCTGGGCACCACGGTGGCTAAGGACTAGGTTCAAGCACCAGCTAACACACATGGCATAGCCGGGTGAGGCTAAGCTTCTCATATCGGACTTATCATTATCCTTTCATCTTCAGACATTAGGATGGAATCCAGGTGGGTTCGAAAATGTAGTCTCATTTTCAATAAATCTAGTTTTTGTAATGTGGGTTTTTCTTCATAGAAGTACATATACATATACTGAGCAGTCAGGGCACGTCAGTAATTAGGTGTGCGACAAACCTTGGCTAATTCGTGGCTTCCTGTTGTGGTGTAGAAGTTGCTAGTTGTGTGTATGAAAGCCGTTAATACCATCTTCCTTGCCATTGGGGCAGGCCTTGATTAATGATGAGGCCTGGGGCCACTGGAGATGGCCGTCGGAATCAAAGTGAAAAAACGAAGGCATTTCTCTTGCCATGTAGTCGGGGGGCGCTACGGTGTTGTCGATTCGTTGTTTGTAGAGGCCACGTCTGTCTTTCCTTGTAAAAATCTATGAATACTCTAGTACAATGGCTTTGCATGGGTAGTGATACTGGTATAATGGCTTCATTCTTTATTGCTCAGAGTTCAACACACAGTATGGGAATACATGGAGACGATGTCTATATGGGTAAAAGCGATGAGCGCGGAGTCATGTGTCAGGTCAACCCTTTCCGGAGGAGGAGGGCTAGGCCGACCTTACCATGCTGGACTCTGAAACATGAACTGTTGGGTCAGGTGAGGTCAGATGACTTCGTTATTCTACGCCCTCGATGAGTGAATGGTTCGTATTGGGATTGGAGGCCATGGGTAACAGCACGTGGTCTGTTGTAACAGGAAATAGACTTATGCATAGTGACCGGCTCGAACGAGAAAAGAGAAAGCGAGGTCAGGTCGGGGCTGACCGAGGGGATGCGAGGTTAAAATGGAATTATATTTGTGATAAAGATAAAATCATGAACGCGTTAAATTTGTTGCAGTTGAAGAACAACGAAATCTCTTAACAATGAGAGAAATTAATTAATACTTTAACTAATGAACAATATTCATATTTGTTGACCACTACCTCGATCACAGGTTAATGCGATATGAGGTCAAAAGAAATAGTGTGAGAACGTGCATTTGATGTTCTTAGCAGTTTTTATGCAAAAAAAAACCAATGGCTTAACACATCATGGGAGAAGGAAGGGAAAGAAATAAGAAAAAGGGGAAGGGACGGCCAAACTGATTTATGTGTTTTGTTTTTCTTTCTTTTTTTATCTTAAACTGTCTTGGAGTTGTTCGTGCTGACAAACCGAAAAGGAATCATCGACCACCCGGAACCAGTCTGTAAGAGTCTATGAGTTACTAGTACAGTGGTGAAAAGTAATGGCAGTCAATGTACGTATGACTAACAACACAAGGTAAAGGGGTGAACACCACGCTCGGGCACCTGGGTTAAGGGTAAAAGCACTGTGCGGTTCAAGTGCAGTTCAGTATGCCTAGACTGGGAGGGCTGGCCACCCTCTAACCACGTCGGTGGTGCTGGCGACGAACTGCGGTTCAGGCGAGGTAAGATAACATTGGCATCTACACCTCGTGAGTGAATGTTTCTATTTGGGATTGGAGCCACATGTAAAAGCACCGTGGTCAGTTGGTAACAGAAATAGGACTTATGTCTATGCCACAGTATTTATACCTTATCGCAGCCACCGCAAGGTATGACGAACACCTGGCTACGAGGTCGGTTGTGGTCTGACCTCTTTTTCCATTATTATGCCTCCGACCTTCTTGCAGACTACGTAGGTAGTATCTTTATTGTGTGCCCAACAGGGCCTCTAGGTGTTCTGTCGGCGCGACGGTGTGTCTTTTTGAGGATGATAATTTCAGGGTCTTGTTCGGTGGCCGTTCACCCTCTGATCTGGTCATGGATATGGTCATGATTGGAGGTGGATGGTAGCAAGGTGCAAATTCAAAATAAATATATATATATATATTATATATATAAGATATATAATATATACTTCAGTAT
>NC_051403.1:1971415-1981415 GCF_015228065.2 Penaeus monodon | reverse complement strand
TATGATATATACTATATTATATATAGATATATATATAATGCAGAGTATATATATAGATGTGTATATATATATATGTAAGTATATATATATAACATATACATAGATATATCTATATATCATTTTATAGTATGTATGTATATCTATGTGTTTGTGTGTGTATGCGCGTGCGTGCGTGCGTGTGTTTGTGTGTGTGTGTGTGTGTGTGTGTGTGTGTGTGTATGTGTGTGTGTGTGTGTGTGTGTGTGTGTGTGGGTGTGTGTGTGTGTGTGTGGGTGTGAGTGTGTGTGTGTGTGTTTGTGTGTGTAAGTGCGTGCGTGCGTGTGTGCGCGAATAAACAAATTTGTATAGAGAAAGACAGAAATATCGATATAGATATACAGATTTGTAAATATATTTATATGCGCAAATTTTGCCTGAGAAATAACAAGCAAAAATTTCAACGCTAAAATAAAGTAAGGCGTCATGACTGCATAATATATATAAATTATTGAAGTTTGTATGCGACTACTGCCAAAAAAAAGAGATGCATATGTTTTTTAATCCAATTAAAACTAAATTGTTTGTGAATTACGAGAATGAAGCTGCTGAGGCGCAAACAGCAGCATCGGAAGCACCAATTTTCGGAGCCAATTATCACATAATCCTATTACATCTTTTTGGGACGCTAATTATACCGTGAATATCATTCCCACGGCCGGAATAAAACAAAATATATATAAATATATCACGTTCCATTCAACAAAGAAAGATATAGCGGAAAGTGAAGCAAAAATAAGTTATTACTCTCTCATTATTAGATAGATAAATAGGTATAAGTATGGATATAGATGCATGTATGTACGTATGTATGTAAGTATGACAAGGTATTAATGTTTAATGTCAAATGTTTTAAACAAATGAATATGCTAAACATCAAAGGTCATACAGGACTATTGCCAAGGTATCTGAATACACGTTTTGGAAGTATTGATGAAATAATAGTTATCAATACAATTTATTTGGCTATGTCACACTCTTCGTATCTCAA
Source organism: Penaeus monodon (assembly GCF_015228065.2). Taxonomy (NCBI): domain Eukaryota; kingdom Metazoa; phylum Arthropoda; class Malacostraca; order Decapoda; family Penaeidae; genus Penaeus; species Penaeus monodon. The sequence continues at coordinate 1,980,388 of NC_051403.1, read as the reverse complement.
AAGCAGCAGCTTCCAAGGGCATCGGGGAGTGCCTCATCTCCGGCAGGATACTTTTCTCTAAACAGGCAACAGGCCGTGCGCGTACAGGGTCAAGTTTCCAGCTTCCTGCCACTTACATGCGGAGTACCCTAGGGGACTAAAATGGGCTCCTTGTGCTTCCTCACCATGATTAACGACGCTCTCCTGGACACCGAGCATCGTTGGAAATACGTGGATGACTCGACCCCAATCGCGCCGCCATGACGGATTCCTGCCCTACCAATCTCAACCAGCGGACCCTCGGAAACCATCTTCCCTGGACCACCGCAAATCACGTCCACTATCAACGCAGAAGTCGATCGTATGCGCAGTTCGATGCCCTCCACAACCGCGCACATCATCACCCCTGGACAACTACCTGCTGGAAGTTAGTTGTTTCACAAGAGGCCGGCGTCCCACTAGCGACGAAAAGTTTCTCATTGGACGCAGCACGTCAGAGACATCGTGAGGTCTGTCTCGTACAAGCTTCACATGCTGCGTCGCCTTAAGTCCCTTGGTTTCCCTCTTCCGGAGCTTCAAAATATCTACAAGTTATTCATCCTGCCCAAAGTGACCTACGCTTCCCGCACCTGGTCCCTCTCCCTCACCGCCAAGTTATTTCTCCGTCATTGCCTGTACACAGATTATGACAGAGCATTACTGCCCTAAGGCCTCACCTCTCTCGCCACTCACTACACCACCTCAATGCAGCAGTCTGGCCTGAAGCTGCAGAGCCATCCACGCCACCGCGACAAGCCGCCCCCCAACGCGACGTCAACAAACTGGTGCCATCAGGGCCCGCACAGACCGCTACCACCGGAGCACAATACCCACTCTAGTTCCACTCATCAACGAGCATTAGTCAATGAACCGCCCACCACACCTCTTCTGCGATCAGTAGTCTACAATTACTTGTCAAGCACTGCTAGCTCACCTTTACTCGCACTTGTTTTGTTTTTTCTTTATTTCTTTCTACTTTTGTTATTACTTTTCCTTTAGATTATTAGTTTATCTTGTCATTTGTTGTTTATATGTGTTTATGCATATAAAATTTGTATCTTTATCTGTATTTCTACGTATATTTTCAGACCCGGGCTACAGGAGATTCAGTATAAACCGATTATCATTATTATTAGTAGTAGTATCATCTCTATAGTCCTATAATGCAATAACATAGACATTGTTTGTCATTAAGTCATCATTTAGATCATTAAAATAGCTTTCATTGCCATTATTCTTCTCATTCATGTGATTCTTATCATTCTAGTTCTCATTATTTTACCCTTTCATCGTTATGCCTATAATTATCAGAATCATTATAGTAAATATGTTGATCCTGATATTACCACAGTCATCATATCATCACTACCATTGTAATTATCGATATCATCATTAAAGCTTATTTTTTTCATAATTTACTATAACAAGTGTCGGATAAATTTGGTATCATAAATGAAAGAACTTATCGTTAACATGATTCCCCCTTGGTTATTTTCCTAGGCACAGAATCTCATGAATACATTTTACATCAAACTGTATCTTCAAACAAAGTTCTCATATTGGCAGCAGTATCAAATACACGCGACGTTTACGACCAGGTATACGCAACATACCACGCAATTCCAATTTCTTACAAACTTCCCACGCACCATTCGTGACTGGAATAGGCTCCCACAGCACATAATAAACACAAACAAAAAAAAAAGCAGACACATTTTACCAATTAGACTTGTATAGCTAAGAACACTTGCTTAAACACTTAATTAAGCTTAGCTCCCCTCCCCCCAGCCACCAATCCCCTACGCCCTACGCTTCAACATTATTAAGATTGAGATTTATTTATTTATTCATCCATTTTTATTATCGCCTTCATTATTCATATATTATTAGATATTATTATGTCCTATTAATATTTCATAACCACCCTTAGTATTATTGTAATTATGTCGTTGGTGTGTTGTTAGTAGTTAGAAGTAGTAGTGTTATTATTATTTTATTATATTTTATTATTTTATTGTTATGATTATTATTATATATTAGTATTATTATTATAGTTATTATTATTATTATTATTATATATTATTACTATTATTTTATACGAAAGTTTCTTAGATCGCTAGATTAAATCAAAACACGCGTCACTACCGGACCAGGGTGATTGAAGTTGAGGAATGGAACATCAACGAAAACATGCAAAAATATGCAGAACAACCACAAATCAAAAACCATCCAGTCAAATTCAATTCACGCACACAAAGAACACTTCAGATGATAATGCTCTTCTGAAACATGTGCTGTGCTGTTTAGGACTATTTTTCGGATTTCTTCTTTTGGATTTCGGGTATTTATCTGTACCATTTTTAAAGGACATTTTATAAGGGCCAAGAGCTCCAATAAAAACAGGCAAAAGTTTTGTTTTTTAAATGCCACATTATTTTCCACCTCATTTCCAGGTCTTTATACTTTGATATCGTTTCGAACACTTTTGTTAGGACGTTTCTGTCTGAAGGGATGCTCATATCTATAGACAGGCAAGTGTTATTTATTTTGTCCTATTATTATTATTATTATTATTATTATTATTATTATTATTATTATTATTATTAATATTACTATTATTATCGTTATTATCAATATTATGATTGTTATGACCATGATCATCATTAGTATTATAACCATTTTTATCATTACATTACTTTGACTATTACTATTACTATTATTATCATTACTGTTATTACCATTACTATTATTTCCATCGTAATCATTATTATCATAAATACAGTAGGTGAAAATAAAAATTAACTAAGAGTAAAGATCTTGGAGTAAAAGTATTTTTTAATTCATGTAAAAAAAAAATCAAGATTTAGTACGATAATTCAATGCGATACACTGTGCGAGTACGCATATACATAGGTTAAAGAATTAAATTATTTGTATCAAGTCTGTCTGCCTGTGTTAGCATTCTCCCCATGATGGAGTAGAAGGGAACGCGGTGGTGAGATAAGAGATGGGGCATGTGGCATAATTTTATAGGAATAGAACTGATGGCATAAGAGATGATGGTAAATGTACAGGATATGTAGGACTGATATAAGTACGTAAAATCATGTTAAGAAATCGGGTGGCACAAGCTTTGTAGACAGAGAGAGAGAGAGTAAGAGAGAGAGAGAGAGAGAGAGAGAGAGAGAGAGAGAGAGAGAGAGAGAGAGAGAGAGAGAGAGAGAGAGAGAGAGAGAGAGAGAGAGAGAGGAAAGATTTGAAAAGGGGCGAGGCGAACGAAGGGAAAGCGGACAGAAGAAAGAGGAAACATAATAAGGACGACAAAAAGACAAAAAAAATTTACGTTTCTGTGAATATTCAGAGAAAGCGTTACACGATAACCTTTTCATTTTCATGTCATCCTGTTCGCCTATAATGAATTCTCTACAGCCATTTGATTGAGTATTAAAGTCTGTAACCACAGATACCTTCTTTTCTTTGTTTTCCAAATGCAATAAAACGCTGAACTTCATAGTAAATGTGTACTACAGTAAATAAAATTAGGATCCTAGAATTTTAAATCAATATATATAAATACAATAGATAGATAGATAGAGAGTATATAAACATACTAGATGTATGCATCATATAATATATATCATATATATAGTACTATAATATATATACATATATATATTATAGATATTATATATATATATTAATCATATATATATATACTATTGTTAACGCCGGCCGCCTTGTCTCTCTGCCAACAACACAAGGCAGGCTAGGCGGCGGTGTTCATCCACAGGTCGTGAACACTGAACAGCTCAAGAGGCACCGAGCACCACCAGCGTCCCAGAACACCACGGGGAAACGCTAGTGGCGGAGGCAGGGCACGAAATAAACACAAAATGACAGTCTTTCCTTTATTGACACAGGCTATTACGTACAATTTCTAATAGGCACCATACGGGGGAAACCAGCATGCCAAACTGCACGATACAGCTTATTAACAGGGTAACACAAAGTGTAGATCAGGTCACAAAGGGCACACATGAGGTCTTTCAAAGGAGCAGCAACCCAACTCCGTCTCCCGGCTTGTTCCCTCCGCTCCTCCGCACAGCCGCCTGCGGTCATGTTTGCCCAGGTCCTCTATTTTAACACTGTTTTCGCACGAGACAAAGACCCCACTGGCGTAGCACTATCCCCCCTATCAAGCAGGACGACCGTCTGCTCCTGTCAGATCTAACCTGAAACAAACTACAGAAAATTTAAAAAAAATTAGTCTCAGAAAACACAAAAACTTTCATCAGCGCGGCTTTCTTCGCTCTCGCTGGGGTCTCTCTGGAGGAGGTGTGCGGCCGGCGGTGATTGGCCGTGGCTCAAGAGGGGTCTCTCCGTCCCACAAAGACCTGGTCATGTCACCCTTGACGCTGCTGCATCGCCCTCACAGTTCTCCAAATGATCGTCCATCTCGGTAAGCATCGACACGGCCTCATAGCCGCCTACTGGGGATAATTCATCGTGCTTTTTCACCATGGCCCAAGGAGTAGTCTTCCTGGCTTCATGGTAATGCACAGCGGTCCACGTGCGACAACCGACGGTCAGTTTTCGAATAGGTCGACATCAGAGAGGGCCGTTACCACCGGATGGGCCCCTCCAGGGGCTCCGTAGCTTTCGGCGAGAGCCTCGCTTACGACGCGGGTTATGCAGCCACACTCTGTCACCTATGTGTACTCACTTACCTCATGCGCCGGTCATAGGTCTCCTTCTGGGCCATGGCCGGCTACCTTGAGCTTGCCAGCACTCGTCGGGCACTCAGCCAGGTTCTCCCTGCAGTGCCACTCATCAGCTGGATACTGACCGTTGGCAAGTTCACGTCGGTGTGGCCGCTCCCTCGTGGCCAAATCCACTGTTTGCATGAGCTCCACGGCCAAACATGAGTCGGGCGGTGTGAAGCCTGTACTCATGCACAGCAGACGGTTAGGCCATGAGCATGGCGGGCAGCTTGAGTCCCAGTCTCCTGATTTCCCTGCAATAATTTGGGCGAACTGTTGAGCAAGGGTACGCGTTAAACGCTCCACCATACCATCGGATGTGGATGGAGGGGTGTCGTCCATGTCTTGCGACCCCGAACAGGCTCGGCAACACGCACAGAACACTCGTGACTCAAAATCACGGCCCTTGGTCAGAGTGCAGTCCAGGGGCACACCAAAAGGGTTAATGAACATCACTACACGCCAGCATGTCTCGGCCTCGTGGTTGGAGTAGTGAATGCCTCAGGGCACTTGAGAAATAGTCCATACCACACAGACGTATCGTATTCCTGTGGCGGTGAGAGGCAGAGGACCAGCCAGTCTTTGCCACCCGTTCCATGGGTGCTCCACACAGCTACACCTGTTAAATGGGGCACGGTCTTTCTAGCGGGAGCCTCTTTGCACTGCAACATCACATTTGCTCTACACCACTAGCACGTCACTTCTCATGCCCACCCAGTAGAATTGCATGACAGAGACGGTCTCAGGGTCTTTTTTCTCGCCCAAGTGGCCACTGGTAACACGGCATGTAATTCCCTCAGCAAATCAGCACGCAGGCTCTGGGTACTACAATACCACGTGTCAATGTCCACTTCACTCAAAACTGCACCCAGTGCTCACTAACAAATCGCCTTTGATCCACTCGTATGTTTCCACTGGTACACCCAGACCCACTTGTCGGTGGGGCTCTCCGCAGCCACGCCTCCCAACTGGAGCGTCCACTGAGAGCCTCAAGCACGGACAATGGGAGCAGGTCAGAGTCCTCACGTTGTCGCCTTACGCCAATCATCATTCCCCTTTCGTGCAACATTCCAGGCACCTTGCAGATGGAGGCACACAGATCAGAGTCCTTCTGGACAACAGTGTGTAGCAACAGCACTTACACGGGCGTCGACTCAGGCTGGTCAGAGTGCTGCAAGGACACGACCCGGCGGGGAAGACTTGTGGTAGTTGTACAGTTCAAGGCGCCCTAACCACCTTGCCAGCTGACCTTTGACTAACTTCATCGACTAAACCACTGTAGGCAGGCATGGTCAGTACGGATGGGTGAACTCGAGCACCGTATGAGGTATGGCGTGAAAGTGCTCGAGGGCTCTTCAACCACCGCCAGCAACTCTTTCCTTGTCACACAATAGTTGCGTTCAGGCCTGCTGAAACTTGGCACTGTAGCTGGCCACGACATATTCCTTCCCCGCCTTATCGGTGAAAAAAGCCCCGATGCACCCTTCCGCACTAGCGTCATGTCCAACATGTATGGGAGCTTCGGATCCGGATAGGGCAAGACCGGTGCTTCCATCAGGGTGCCTTCTGTCAGTTGTCAAATGCAGACTGACACGCCGTCCCCACTGGAAGCACTCCAACTTTTTCGGGTAAGTCGGGGAGAGGAGCGCTACACTGGCGAGTCCTGTACAAAGCGCGGTAGTATGTGTCACAGGCACAGGTAGTCGTGACTTCCCCGCCCCACCCACAGTTGGGGGAAACGGCCACTTCATCCACCACCCCAACTTCTTTGGGTTAGGTCGGTAGGCACACCATTATTGACTGATACATGCCCCAGAAATGGCACCTCATGCTGGAACATCGAGATTCTTTGGGGACTGAGTTGAGGTTGGCTTCCTCAACCGCTGTAGTACTTCCTCTAGCGCGCCTGCCAGCGCCTCCTCAAAAAGGTGCTACACGAAGATGATGCCAGCATCACGGTAGACAGTCTGTCTTCACTGCAGGCCATCAAACCGTCTCCTTCCAGTACGCTCGAAAACCCAGGGCATTGCAGAGACAAAGGCATGACGTTGAATTGCCACAGGCCTTGCCCGAAGGAAAAGGCAGTCTTTGCTGCTGTGTCCTCTTCCGCCATCTCCACCTGGTGATAACCCGACTTCAGTGAGTGTGGAGCACCACTGGCCCCCACCAATGCATCGAGTGTGTCATCAATTCTCGGCAAGGTATGAGTCCTTGATAGTCATGTCATTCAGCGCCCGGGATAGTCCACAAGAGCGTTGTGTGCAGTCCTTTTCTTCACCAGGATACCGCTGACTGACATGGACTGTCTGACCGTTCAATCACCTCATGTGCAGCCAGCTCACTGAAAGTGCGCTGCATCTTCTTCGTTCTGGTTGGTGCAATACTTGGGGGGGCTCTGATGGGCAAACTACTTCCAGTGTTAATGTGGGCTTCACCAATTCCTGTGAGGCCAGGTCAAGTAACCCCTTGCTAACACAATCTGCATACTGAGACAGGGTGTGACGCATCTTCTCTGTCTGTGCTTCCGCAGGTTAGCAGGTGCTCCGGTGTCGCCAAGTCCTCGAGGAATTCAGGCAACGCGCCCCACACAAACCAAACTCCTCGCTCCCCGACGACGATTCTGGACGCTCCACATCCTCACAAGTGCCCAGCTTTGCACAGCTGGCCACCTTCTGGGCCTTATCGGAGAAGTGGTACCAACACTGTAACTAACCCTCCCCTGGTCCAACAAGGCTCCGCCCAAACCGCTACGCCATCAGCAGACTGCAAGTTTTGGTTGGGCTCCACGAGGCCTCTACTCCACGCATCACTCTTTGACAGTCGACAACGGATTCTAGACTCTGTCCTGGGGCAACGGTGCAGTTCGCTCAGCGTAACTACCTCTTGCACAGCCAACCTTGGAAGCAAGGGGAAACCTCTTCACGTTGCACCCTCACCAGCTTGCGCCCAAGGTACGACAAAGCCTTACCTCTGCCGTCAGGTAGTCAAAGGCCAGCAAACAATGCTCGTTTCCAGATCGGCCACATACCGGCAGCCGCTCTGCACCGTGCTGCCCACGGCCAAATACGAGCCTCCACTTGGCCTCCTGAGCGCACACAATGCCCCGTGGGACACCACAAGTCTTCGTGGTGCGTCTGGGAAGTCGCATAGTGGCCAACATATCAGGCCGCCACAGGGTTTCTCAGCCCAGTGTCCATCTTCAGGCGCATGGCTTCCCACCTATTGAGCCCTTTCCACCTGCTCGTGAGGTTCGACGGCAGCTTACCAAGTCGGGGGCCCGGGAACTGAGGACGGCTGGGTTTGGCCCCTTCTCCAGAGTTTTCAGACTGAACCACTTCCCTAGCATTCGGACATAACCTCGGAGGTGACCATACCTGCCCACAGTCCTTGCAGTACTGCTGGAAGGCATCAGAATACGTCCGGTTGAGGAGGACGTGTTCTCCGCTCTCTCTGACACGGACTACGTCTGTGCCCTACCTCTCCGCAGCCCTAACACAAGCTGGGAAAGTGCTCGGACTCACCTGCCTCAATGCTACTTCTCCAATTTAGCCTTCCGGCCACGGAGGTCACGGCGGGGCTAGAGCAGCTGGCCCTTCTAGGCCACTGGTTGCCTTCAGGAAGGCCTCGAACTTCCAAAGGCCCTCGCCAGCGCCACTGCAAGTCCTCAGGTTGTGCCTGCGTACATAGATTTTGCAGCTGCTGCGTCCTGCAAAGCATCAAACAAAAGAAAATCGCGAGCCAGGACCACAAATCATCTCTTCTGCTAGGCCGCCAGGGTCGCCCTCCTTACCAGGCCTCCACACCTGGCGCAGCTGGTACAGGTGTCTCGCCACGCTTTACGAGTCCGCTTCTTCCAAGCGCCGCCCGATATACTCGGCCTGGTGGTGTTTCAAACGCCTCTGCCAACTGGTTTTGTAAGAGGCATTTGGATGGCGGCAGATTGCCCCAGCACTGTCCACCGCGGGACCCTTCAGCGCTTGTTACCAGCTGCAGGATTCTCTTCTGGCTCAGCCCTGCGGCAGATTTGCCGCATTTTCAAATTGGGAGGACATATGCCTCCCAAGGCCACCTTCCCGTACGTATTCTAGCTGGCTTACGCCTCTACAGAATGTCTGGAGGCCGATGGGCTGCAGGGTGGACGGAGAACGCGTGCCGTGAAACTAACACAACCTGGGGGGGAGGGAGCAATGAGGGG
>NC_051403.1:1953250-1958815 GCF_015228065.2 Penaeus monodon | reverse complement strand
TTTTCCCAAAATTATTCGGGGCCAGCATTGACAATGAGGGAGAGCAAAAAACGACGGCAGTGCCAGATTTGTAAGACCACCATCCGGTCACAACCTGCAGAGTCCCTCCAGTCCACACCGCCACCCGAATATCTTTTTCAGCAGGCCACAGTCGACTTGTTTCAACTGAATGGAGGAGTGTATGTGGCCTATGCAGACTGGCTGATAATCTGATTCAAAGTCACCGCCCCAACAAATTTATATCTGCCTTCAGGAGAGGGTTCCAAAGATGACATCCCAGAGAACCTTTCGTGTGATATGTATATATATATATATATTATATATATATATATATATATATATATATATATATATATATATATATATATGTGTGTGTGTGTGTGTGTGTGTGTGTGTGTGTGTGTGTGTGTGTGTGTGTGTGTGTCTGTATGTGTGTGTGTGTGTGTGTGTGTGTGTGTGTATACACACACAAACACACACCTATTACCTATTGACACTTGGCGTTTCTGTCGTTTGTACAGGTTTGGCTCTCGGGGGGGATATAGTGCTATTATCCGCGATGGTGGAACCTAAAAATATCCTTTGACGTTTTTTACCAGATCAAAGCAAGATTCAAGTCAGCTCCCTCTTGAATTCAAGATGAAACTTTTTTTTTTGGAAGTCTGATGTCTTCGTTTATCTTTTTTCTCTCTGTATATCTTAAGAAATTCAGTCTAATTCCTTATGTTACTTGTTACTAATTTGTTTCCAAATGGTTAAACATCAACGTAAAAGTTACATCATTGATATATATTAGTACTAATGACGTAGATGTGTATATTCAATAACATTTAATCCTTTCAATGAAACTATTAGTGCATAATACTGATACATTAGCATAATTGATAAAACATTTCTTCCCATGTGAAAATGACGCTAAAATGACACTGACATTGTTTGTTTGTTGATATAAAGTAAAATCACAATGTTATACTGATGATGGGAACTGTGACTTAACTGGTTCATTAAAGGTTTTTATACACAAATGTAAAGGATATTAGTGCATATTGTGGTCTGATATAAGTTTGAAAGGTTTTAGCTAAGATATTCACTAAGGGAAGAGGAGAGACAAAGAATTGGAGAGAGAGATATATATATATATATATATATATATATATATATATATATATATATATATATATATATATATATATATATATATATATATATATATACATATATATACATATGTGTATGTGTGTGTGCATGCATATGTGTGTATGTAAATGTATATGTATATATAAGTAAATAAATAAATATACATATATATATATATATATATATATATATATATATATATATATATATATATATATATATACACATATATATATACACTTTCACGATGGTCCAATGGTTAGAGCACTGGACTCAGAACCTCATGGTCCCGAGTTAAATTCCCAGTCGCGGCAGTCGTAAAAATGCCTGAGCTCTGACCGCTCGCTCGAGCCCGATCTCACGGCGAGAAAACGACATATCACCTTAAGAAGTCAAAACGCAGGTGTCTTAGGGGAAGTCGCCGCCGTGGCAGTTGTTAAACACCGAACCGCGGTTTGATTGGGAAGGGCATCCATTGGGAAAGGGGTGAGACTTCCAAAATCTTTCAAATAATGTATCGTCAGGTGACGTCTGGTTTCCCCGTATTGTGCCTAAGAAAATGTACATAAAAAACTTGTGTAAATAAAGGAAAGACTTCTTTTTGTGTTTATTTCGTGCCCTCCCTCCCCAACATGGGTTTCCCCTCGTGGTGTTCGGGGACCTGGGGTTGCTCGGTGCCTCTTGGCTGTTCAGTGTTCCGACCTGTAAATAGCCGCGTCTCCCATCTTCCTTGTTTTTGGGGGCCCGAGAGACGAGGCGGTCGGGAACAAATGGTTCAGGAGGGGTTTTTGTGATATCTAATAGTGGACGCGCCGTTTATCAGTCGTCCAAAGATGGGGGCAGCCTGAGGGGGGACTATGAGAGGGGGGCACGAATGAACCCGGGCCCAATGGCCTGATCACTGCCATGCTGGCCCGGGTAGAGGGGAAATGGCAAAAAGGGCGAAAGCGGGCCAGAGGGCAAAAGGCAGGCGCACCATCTCTTTGGATGAGGAAAGGAAGGCAAGGAACGTTCTCCCGACTTGTTGAGGTCTACAGAGCAATTTGATCTGTGAAGATGGAAACTCACAGTACACCGAAAAGGCCTGCAAATGTGAAGAGTGAACTGATAAGAGGTGCAGACTCTGAAGGGCGAGGTTCGGGGCCTGGGGGAGGAATGAAGGCGGAAAGGTGGCGTCATGGGGTAGTACGTTGCAAGCAGAAAAGGCAGACGAGGTTCTGGCAACAGATGCCAAGTGTCAATTTACGGGGTCTGCCTGGGGTCCGTGGCAGGAAAAACCCCCCCCAACCCTCGCATGTGTGCGGACCATGGTCCCTGCAGAAGGGGGGAACCATGGGAACCATTCCCTTGGGTATAAGGGCGCAAACTCGGACCCGTCACCCCCTCTTTTGCCTCCCTCCCCCCCTTCCTCCCCCCCGGGCGTGTTAGTTCAGGGCACGCGTTCTCCACCCTGCAGCCCCTGGGCCCCTCCAGACATTCGTGAGGCGTAACCAGCTGAGTACGACGGGAAGGGGGCCTGGGGGGCTATGCCCCCCCAAATTTAAAATGCTGGCATCTCCCCGGGCGGGAGCCGGGAAGAAAAGGCCCTGAAAATGTAACAGCTCAAAGGGGCCCCCGCGGGGGAAGTTTTGGGGGCTCTGCCCCACCCCAACATGCCTCTTACACCAGCGTGGCAGAGGTTTTGAAACGCCTTTTCGGGACCGCCACCGGCCGAGATATTGGGGCCCCGCTTAAAGAAGGGGGATCGAGCGGGGCGAGACACTGTCCGCGGGGCGCAGATGGGGAGGCGCGGGTAAGGAGGTCGTACCCTGTGCTGTGGAAGAATAAATCGTGGTCCTGGCCCCGTTTCTTAGTTGACGTTTCAGGACCAGCCTGAAAATCTACGTAACAGGCCACCCCGAGGACCGCAGGTGGCGCTGGCGAGGGCCTTGGATTCGGGGCCTTCCAAAGGGCAACCATGGCCGGGGGCCGTGCTCAGCCCGCCATGACCTCGGGGGCCGAAGGCTAAGGGGAAAAGGTGCATTGAGGAAGGTGAGCCCAGCACTTTCCAAGGGTTTTGTGTTGGGACTCGGTGAGGAAGGGCACGACGTATCAGGGTCGGAGGGAGGGGGGAAAACACGTCCTCTCCCCGGGACGGATTTGACCCTTTTCCACATGCTGCAAGGACTGGGGCGGTATGGTCCCATCCGAGTGCAGTCCAAAGGCAAGGGAAAAGGGGTACAGGAGGAAACTGGGACGGGCTGGGAAGGGGCCGAAACCCAGCCGTCCCGGTTCCCGGGCCCCTGACTTGGGAAGTTGCCGTCGAACCGCACGAGCAGGTGGAGGCTCAATAAGGGGGAAACCTGCCGCCTGACAGTGAAAACCCGGGGGTTTAGAAGCCCTAGTGCGGGCCCGTATGTTGGCCACTATGCGACTTCCAACGCACCACAGAGACTGTGTGGTGTCCGGGCATTGTGTGCAGCCAGGGGGAGTGGGGCTTGTATTGGCGTGGGCAGCATGGGCAGCGGCTGCCGGGTATGTGGCCATCTGGCAGATTGTTTGTGGGCCTGACTACCCGACGCAGAGTAAGGGTGTGTCGACCCCTTTGGGCGGAACTGGGGAGGGGCACGGTGAAGATGTCCCCTGCTTCCCGTAGTTTTCTGTGCAGAGGGTTCGGCTGACGCTGCCCCCCTTGCCCCAGGACAGATCTAGAAACCCGGGGTCGACGTCAAAATGATGCGTTTGGGGTAGAGGGGGCCCATGGGAGCCCATCCAAAAACCGCAGCTGGCTTTATGGGTGCGGTTGGGCGGAGCCCTTTTTGGCCAGGGGGAAAAGGGTTTGTTCAGTGTTGGTAGCTAACTTTTTGAAAGGCCCAGAAGGGGCCAGTGATGCCAAAAGGGGGACTTGTGAGGAGTGGGCGTCCAGAAGAGTCGTCGGGAGCGAGGAGATGGGTTGGGGTTTGGGGCCCTTGCCTGACTTCCCCGAGGGCTTGGCGCACCGTCTTGGCGTTCCATGGCCAGGGAACTACTCCTGGGGGCCCTGGGAAAAAAAAAGATGAAATTAGCCCCTAGCGGGGATGAGGACGTGGGAGACGCTGACCGAATGAGGACGAGCATTTTGGCGGGAGGGGGGCAGCAGACGTCAAGGTGACCATGACCAGGTTTGGGGAAAGGGGATACCCCCCTTTGGGGCCACTCCAATCACCGCCGCCCCCCCTCCCCCAAGCGACCCTAGTGAGAAGAAGAAAGCCGTGCTGGATGAAAGATTTTTGTGTTTTTTTGAAATGTTTTCAATTACGGTTATTTTTGTTTTTAAAGAATTTTTTTTGTTCCTGAGGGCTAATTTTATTTAAATTTTTTTGTATTTGTTTAGGGTTTTGGATGTCGAGCAGACGGGTGTCTCTTTATAGGGGGGGGTAGTGCTACGCCGTGGGTCTTTGTCTTGTGCGAAACTTGTTAACATAAAAAAATACCTGGGCATGTGTTAAAATGAAGGGCCCCGGGAAACAGACGCAGTGGTGTGAGCGGGGAGCGGAGGAACAAACCCCGGGGACGCGGTTGGGGGCTGCTCCGTGAGACCCGTTGTACCCTGGTGACCCTGATAAAATTGGTTTGCCCTGTTTTAACTGTTCTGAGTGTTTACGGTGGTTTCCCCCTGTAGGGGCCCATAAAAAGTTACGGGTAATAAAATTTTGTAAATAAAGGGAAAAACTTCATTTTGTGTTTATTTTTGTGCCCCGCCTCGCCACGTGGCGTGTCCCCCCCGTGTGTTTGGGGCGCTGTGATCTCGTGCCTCTTTTGGGGCTGTTCTGTTCACACCCTGTGGATAGCACCCCTCTGCCCAGCCTGCCCTTGTTTGGTGGCAGAGAGCGAGGGGGTCGGTGTAACAAAATATTATATTAAAATATACACATGCAAACACACACACACACACACACACACACACACACAACACATACACACACACACACACACCAACACTCACACACACACACAACACACACACAATATGGAAAGGTCATTAAAAGACGGAAAACGGTGACCTCACCCCTCACTGCTTGTGCCCCGATGACCCGCTTACTAGAGTTTACAGTCTTTTTCACACACACATACACACACTCACACCAAACACACACACCACCAAAAACGACAGACACACACACTATTATTATATATAAATTTTAACATATATATATATATATATTAATATATATATAATATACATAATATATATATATATATATATATATTATAATATATATATATACATATTGTAATATACAATATATCCATACATTATATGTATAATAATAATATATACATTCATTATATAATATATTAAAATTTTATATTATAATAATTTTTAAATTATATTATATATAATTTTAAATAAATATATATATATATATATAAAATTTTAAAATTTAATAAATATTATTTAAAAATTAT
>NC_051403.1:1945789-1953150 GCF_015228065.2 Penaeus monodon | reverse complement strand
AACCCCCCTCCCAAAAAAATTTAAAAAGTATCATGCGTGACCACGGCGGCTCGAAAACAGAACCTACCGTAAAAAAAAGAAAAAAAAAGATGTATGTATTATGTATAGGAGCTAGATGAGAGATATTATGTAGGTATAAACAACATACACACACACACACACACACAAACACACACACACACACAATAATATATACTATATATAATAATAATATATAATATATATAATATATATATATATATATATACCCCGTTTCTGTTTTATTTTCCTATTATCTGTCTCTTTTTTTTTTTTTTTTTTTTACTTTCTCCCCTGTTTTGATACAATTGAAACTTTTTTTCAACCATTTATTGCCTACCTGTGTAAAAATTTCCCTATTCCCTATAAATTCTTTACCAAATCCTCCTTTTTTAAAAAATTTTAAAAGATTTTATATCAATTTTTATCTTAATTGTATATATATAAAAATTTTATATATAATATATATATATATATATTAATTATAATATATATATATAGATATATATATATATATATATTATATGATATTATATATATATGTATATAATATATATATAATATATATTATATTATATATTTTTATATATGTATGTATACATGTAAACAAACAACACACACACACACACACAACCCACACAAAATATATATATATAATATATATATAATATAATATAAATATATAAAATTAATACATAAAATAAAGGATAGATAGATAGATAGATATAGATATAGTTATATATAATTATGTAATATAATTTATTTTAATATTATATATATATATATATATATATATATACTTTTTCAATAAAAATATATTTTATTTTAAATATTATATTATAATTATATATATTATATTTTATATATATATAGATAGATAGATAATAGATAGAATATAGAATTGAATATATAATTAATAAAATATATATATATATATAATTAATATATATTATATATATAACATTTTAAAAATAGGGATATGTAATAATATATATATATATATCATCATAACCATAAGGGGCAAACGCCGGGGGGCGAGGGCCGCTAACCCCTTCTTTTCCAGCCCGAGGACCCTCGAGGTGAGTCTCCAAACCCCGGGGCCCCATTTTAAATTTCCTCGCAAAGGTCTCGTCGAGTGCCCAACCCATAATTCCTAGGTTTTCCCCACAGGTCTCCTCCCCCCAGGGTTGCTGCAGAAGACAACCTGATGGGGGTCGCCCAACAGGAAGCGAGCTAGGTGGCCATATAGCCTGATTGGCGACCCGGATTATGCAAGTAACAGGCCCATCCCTTTTCCGGTGTAACCCCCGGTTGGACACGGGGCCCTGAAACTGTACCCCATGATCCAGCGAAGGACTTTTAAAAAAGGATCAAGGCGGATTCAAACCTGGATAGCATCAATTTTTCGCACCCTTAAAAAAACGACAGTATCAAGGCCCTTGAAACACGCAGTTTGGTCCTTCTACATAGGTACGCATCTCCAAACTCTCGTGCTGATCGGTTCGCTCTGTTCCCAGCCCAACCCGTCTACTGATTTCCGGGCGAAAACCCCCAGAGATATGGATACGCTACCAAGGGTTTATGAAAATTTTCTGTGACTTAAAGTCCTGGTCGAAAGCATGGATCGAGAAGGGTTTTCCCTAACGGGCCCCCAAATCTGAATTTTTGGTTTTGGGCCCGGGAGACCTCTAGGCCTAGGTGTTTCCCCATGCAAAAGCATAAGACCCGCCAAAGTGACCCAAAGGTCAGAAGGTGGCAACATCGTGGGAAAAGTCAAGGTCTGAGACCTATTTTGCCTAGGGTTGTCCACTTTTGACTTTGGCTAGAAGTTTGCCCATTATCCCCCATAAGGTTTGAAAATGTGGTGCAAGGACACAGCCTTTTCCCCCCCCTGAATTAACTGGAAAGAAGTTTGCATACCCCCACCAACTTAACAGCACTTTTAGACCAGTATAAAACTTTCATCAGGGCCGTACTCTGTGTCCCCAATTTCAGAGCGAGGACCTCCCCTAGGATTCCCGATTGGGTTTTGAGTCGATGTAGGGTGCAAGCAACCCAACCAAACTCACGAAGGCGTTTAACAAAACTCGAAGGCTATTTTACAGTTATCAGTAGGGGGTTTCGGATCCGTTTCAGAAAAATGTGGGGGAGAACCTTGCCCGATGTGAGCAGTGAATGCCCGGTTTGCAAACCCCAAAATCCCTTTTCCCCCCAGAGAGGGAGACCTGCCAGACAGTCAGGACTCTATAGGCCCCCAGCCCTAAAAGGGGCACCCCAAAAATTTTGCAGTTCGTAAGGGGTTCACATATGCTGCAGCTTTCCCCCTCTTTAGCTTGGAAATTTCCAGCCTAACCTCTGTTAGGGTAAGGGTTCCTCAGATGGGTGGGTCCGGCAAGGCACTGAGACACGCTTTATCCAAGGGGCTATCTGTTCAAAGTTTAAAATACTCAGCCCCCGTTTAGAACCCCATGATTGGATGATCGTCCATCCCTGATCGGACTGCTCATCGTGAGGAGGGGTTAATTTTAGTTTTCAGGGGTTTGGGAGGCAGGGCGAAGGTATTTACCCAAAAAATGGTTTAGACCCCCTCAGCAAGATTCCGTGACTGTTCCTTTTCCTTCAATGTCGAGCCCTAGCACCCTGGAACGCGCAAGCTTTATTTTCATTTAGCGAACCCTTTGGGCTGCTCAGTGGGTTAAGTCTCCAGGAGTGGGAATTTTTGCCTTGCCCTCTGGGGTCGCCAAAGGATGTTCAGTGTTACAGCTTGAAGAGCTCCCCCAGAGCAATGGGGCCGCGGTGTTGATACTGTGAGGTCAAGACGCCCCGGGGGAACCCAGGGGACATCCTAATCCTTATCTGTCCAGGGGGGCCATGGAGGGGGGAAGTTTTTAAGTGGGCCGCAGGGTCCAAACCGCCTATGGTTTTGGGGCCACAGAAAACGGCACTCTGGTAAAACCTGTAGTTTTGGGGGATCCTCCCTTTGTTAACAAAAATGTGGCGATTCCTTTGGGCCCCTGTACCCGTACACGTACCAAGTCCCGCGTGGGTTTACGCTGGTACCAGGACAGAGATCCTCTTTTTTTTTTTTTTGGGCCTGCAAAGTCCTGGAGAGGAGGGTTTCCGCTGCTGGGGTCACTCCCGACCAAAGGGGGCCAACAACACTTACCAGTCGATCACAGCGGATACCGCATTGATCACCCCCGGAAATACGAATATTTACCCGGGGAAATTTTCTGACACAGATTCAGTTTTGGGTGGAAAAACCTCTTTTTACACAAAATTTTTATACTCGGGAGGGGCTATACACAATAAGAGCAGACCAAAGCATGCTTCTTAAAGCCGTAATACGCTCATCAACCGGGTCACCCCCAACACCCAGGGGTGAAGTCGCTGGGGATGGCAATGGTACACCGGAGGTGGTGCCATCGCTGCAGCTCGTAGTAGAGGGGGAACCACCCACACGATCGGCCATACCCGGTCTTCTCCCTCTGAGAGGGGAAACCCCCTCAACCCAAGTCACTTAATTCCCGCAAACACCCCTCCCCCCCGCATTTCCCTTTCCCTGACGTTGCTAAGGGGCTTTTTGGGGGGGGGAGGACTGCAAGGCCCACCTCCCCCCCCGACCTTTTTCCCCAGGGTGGCTAGGGGGCAGGAGTTGGTACAAAGCCAGGGCGTGTCCACAAGCCGGTGGGCCATAGCTCCGTACCTCTGGGCCTCCTGCTGCTCGGAGATTCCCCACAGATTTAACCTGGGACTTGGTCAGACTTGGTCAGCCTCTTGCTTCTTTGCTACTTTCTGTATGATGTTCCTCAACACTAGGATTGCCTCTGTTGTCCCTTTTCCTGCAGTGAAGCTAAATTGCTCTTCTGCGATTTGTGGAACCAAATAATGTGCCAGCCTTTGTCGCAGAATTTTGAGCAGTATCTTCGAGGCATGGCTTATTAGGCTCACTGTTTGGTATTTAGTGCAATCTTGGGTTCCAGGGACTTTAGGTAAGGGAACAAGTTCAGACATCACCCATAGTTTCGGCCACTCTCCTGTTCTCCAGATCTCGTCAATGATGTTCTTCGTGACTTTGATGACTATTTCCCCTCCTGCTTTCAAAGCTTCCGCTGGAACTTCGTCTATTCCGCTCGCCTTTCCTTTCTCTGCCTTCTTGATAGCGGCTTCAATCTCGGCTTCCAAGACCAGTGGCTCTTCCTCACCTCTCTCTATCTCCTCCTGTACATGCTCTTCCCCGCCAAATAGTTCAGCACAGTAGTCCTTCCATCTTTTCATGATGTCTTTTTTGTCATATATCATTGTACCATCAGCATCTTTGATACCGATTCTCGAAGCAGCTCAGGAGTCCATTCGTGTACGCCCAAGGGCAAGGCAGAATTCCATCTCCCTGGAGACATTAGAGGCCTCTGAAGCGTGTCCAAGGTTTGGCTGAATGGAATCAAATCTTGCGTCGTTTCCCTGGTGCGTAGGGCTCGGACATTGCTGAGAAGGACAAGGGAAAAGTTCATCAGGAATCTTGCTGAGGAGATCGAAAAACCATTTCTTGGTAAATGACCTTCGCCCTCCCTACCAAGCCCTAAGAAAACTTAACTCTAAGCCCTCCTCACAGATGACTGCAGTCCGATCAGCGGATGGATGGATCATCTCAGATCATGTTGGGGTTCGTGAACGTTGGGCTGAGTATTTTGAACAGTTGTACCAGGTAGACCCTCCAACAGTTAGCATGGATGCAAGCGATGTCTCAGTGCCTGTGCTGGACCCACCCATCAGTGAGGAACCTCCTACCCTAACAGAGGTTAGGCTGGCGATTTCCAAGCTGAAGAGTGGGAAAGCTGCAGGCATATGTGATATCCCTGCTGAACTGCTAAAGGTTGGGGGTGAACCCATGGCTCGGGGCCTGCATACAGTCCTGACTGCCATCTGGCAGTCTGGTACCATTCCCCCTGACCTGCTGAGGGGCGTGGTCATCCCTCTCTGGAAGGGGAAAGGGGATCGTTGGGATTGTAGCAACCACTGTGGCATTACACTGCTCAGTATACCAGGCAAGGTTCTCGCCCACATTCTTCTGAAACAGATCCGCAACCACCTACTGAGACATCAGAGACCGGAGCAGTATGGATTTACTCCTGGCAAGTCCACGATAGACCGTATACTAGCGCTTTGAGTAATTGTGGATCGCCGTCGTTGGTTGCTTAAGGCCCACATCGACCTCAAGAAGGCGCTTGACTCGGTGCATCGGGAATCGCTATGGGAGGTCCTGAGGCTCAGGGGAATTCCGACACAGATTATTGGCCTGATAGCAAGCCTCTATACTGGGACTGAAAGTGCTGTAAAGTGTGGTGGAGGTATGTCGAACTTCTTACTAGTTAATTCAGGGGTGAGGCAAGGCTGTGTCCTTGCAGCAACACTTTTCAACACTTCTATGGACTGGATCACGGGCAGAGCTACTAGCTAAAGTCAGTGTGGAGCAACACTAGGCAATATTAAGGTCTCAGACCTTGACTTTGCCGACGATATTGCCATCCTATCTGAGTCCTTGGGGTCACTTGTGGCGGCTCTTGATGCATTTAGCAATGAGGCGAAGCTCCTAGGCTTAGAGGTCTCCTGGACCAAGACCAAGATTCAGGACTTTGGGGGCCTGTTAGGGCAACCCGTTCAGTCGATCCATGCTTGCGGCGAGGACGTTGAAGTCACAGAAAGTTTTACATACCTTGGTAGCGTAGTCCATATCTCTGGGTTGTCAGACCAGGAAGTCAGTAGACGGATTGGTCTGGCAACAGGAGCCATGAACTCGATCAGCAAGAGAGTTTGGAGATGTCAGTACCTATGTAGAAGGACCAAGCTGCGTGTCTTCAAGGCCTTGATACTGTCAGTTTTGCTCTATGGGTGCGAAACCTTGATGCTATCCAGTGTCTTGAAGTCTCGCCTTGATGCCTTTTGTAACAAGTCCCTTCGCTGGATCATGGGGTACAGTTGTCAGGACCACGTGTCCAACCGGCGGTTACACCGTGAAACTGGCATGGGACCTGTTACTTGCATAATCCGGGATCGCCAATTCAGGCTATATGGCCACCTAGCTCGCTTCCTGTGGACGACCCTGCCCATCAGGTTGTCTCTCTGCGAGACAACCCTGGGTGGAGGAGACCTGTGGGATGACCTAGGAGATTATGGCTTGGGCAGCTCGACGAGACCTGTCGCGAGGAATTAGAGATGGGCCGTGTGCCTGCCTGGAGACTCACCTCGAGGGATCCTCGTGGCTGGAAACGAAGGGTTGATGCGGCTATGCGCCCCCGTCGGCGTTAGCCCCTTGATGATGAATATATACATACATATATATGTATATATATATACATTTATAAATGTGTATACATATATATATGTATATATATATTTATAAATGTGTATACATATATATATGTATATATATATATATATATATATATATATATATATATATATATATATATATATATTTTGCATACCTATAAATGAATGTTTTTTTTTTTCTTCTTCTTCTTTCAAGAGCCATTCATTTCACCGCAGGAAATCGTCCTCTTTCAATTCATTATTTGAGAAGATATTTGGAAGTCTCACCCTTGCCTAACTGGATGCCCTTCCTAATCAACCGCGGTTCGGTGTTTAACAACTATGCCACGGCGGCGACTTCCCCTAAGACACCTGCGTTTTGACTTCTTAAGGTGATATGTCGTTTTCTCGCCGTGAGATCGGGCTCGAGCGAGCGGTCAGAGCTCAGGTATTTTTACGACTGCCGCGACTGGGAATTTAACTCGGGACCATGAGGTTCTGAGTCCAGTGCTCTAACCACTGGACCATCGTGAAAGTGTATATATTATATATATATATATATATATATATATATATATATATATATATATATATATATATATATATATATTTATTTACTTATATATACATATACATTTACATACACACATATGCATGCACACACACATACACATATGTATATATATGTATATATATATATATATATATATATATAATATATATATATATATAAATATATATATATATATATATATATATATATATATATATATATATATATATATATATATGTATATATGTGTGTGTGTGTGTGTGTGTGTTTGTGTGTGAGTGTGTGTATGTGTGTGTGAAAAAGACTGTAAACTCTAGTAAGCTGGGTCATCCTTGGGGCACAAGCAGTGAGCGAGGTGAGGTCACCGCTTCCGTCTTTTAATGACCTTCCATAGTGTGTGTGTGTGTTTGTGTGTGTGTGTGAGTGTGTGTGTGTGTGTGTGTGTGTGTATGTGTGTGTGTGTGTGTGTGTGTGTGTGTGT
>NC_051403.1:1939404-1945689 GCF_015228065.2 Penaeus monodon | reverse complement strand
AGGTTATTTTCCTTATGGGCTTGTGTAGGTGCAGGGCGAAAGGTCATTTACCAAGAAATGGCTTTCGATCTCCTCAGCAAGATTCCTGATGAACTGTTCCTTGTCCCTTCTCAGCAATGTCCGAGCCCTACGCACCATGGAACGACGCAAGACTTGATTCCCATTCAGCCGAACCTTGCGACACGCTTCAGAGGCCTCTAATGTCTCCAGGGAGATGGAATTCTGCCTTGCCCTTGGGCGTACACGAATGGACTCCTGAGCTGCTTCGAGAATCGGTATCAAAGATGCTGATGGTACAATGATATATGACAAAAAAGACATCATGAAAAGATGGAAGGACTACTGTGCTGAACTATTTGGCGGGGAAGAGCATGTACAGGAGGAGATAGAGAGAGGTGAGGAAGAGCCACTGGTCTTGGAAGCCGAGATTGAAGCCGCTATCAAGAAGGCAGAGAAAGGAAAGGCGGGCGGAATAGACAAAGTTCCAGCAGAAGCTTTGAAAGAAGGAGGGGAAATAGTCATCAAAGTCACGAAGAACATCATTGACGAGATCTGGAGAACAGGAGAGTGGCCGAAACTATGGGTGATGTCTGAACTTGTTCCCTTACCTAAAGTCCCTGGAACCCAAGATTGCACTAAATACCAAACAGTGAGCCTAATAAGCCATGCCTCGAAGATACTGCTCGAAATTCTGCGACAAAGGCTGGCACATTATTTGGTTCTACAAATCGCAGAAGAGCAATTTAGCTTCACTGCAGGAAAAGGGACAACAGAGGCAATCCTAGTGTTGAGGAACATCATACAGAAAGTAGCAAAGAAGCAAGAGCCTGCCCAAAGGGCCCCGGGGCCCCCAAAGGTCCCGGGGTTAAACCCCTTGGGGGGAAACCCCTCCAGCAGCGGGGCCCCCCCAAAAGGTACGGGGGGGCTAGGGGCCCCCCGGGTTTTTTGTGGCCCACCCCCCCCGGGGCCCCTTTTTTTTGTCCCAAACCCCCCCTCCCCCCCCCAAACCAAACCCCGGGGGGTAAAGGTGGGGGCCCTTGGGGGAGGGGGGGCCCCCCCCTTGGGCCTTTTTCCTCCCCCCCCCCCCCAAAAGCCCCCTCAAAGGGAACGTCAGGGGAAAAAAGGGAAAAATGCGGGGGGAAGGGGGGGGTTTGGGGGGGGGGGGAAATTTAACGATTTGGGAAAGGTTGAGGGGGGCCCTTTCCCCCCCCCCCTCAAAAGGGGGGAAGGAAAAACCTGTTAGGGGCCCAACATCAGGGGTGGGGGGTTTTTTTACCACCTACTACAAAGCCCCGACCCTTCCCCAGCGGGGTTCCCCCCCCCACCCCCCCCGGGGGGGGGGGTGGCCTTTTCCCCCAATTCCCCCAGCCATTCAGCCCTCGGAAAAGTTTGAGGTGAAAAACCCGGTTTTGTGAGGTTTTTTAGGGGCTTTGGGGAGCCCTAAAAAGCATCCCTTTTTTTTGGCCCCTTCTTTCCCTTTTTATTGTTTTGTAAAACCCGTTTTTCCTTAACCGATTTTTATATAAAATTAAATTTTTTAAAAAGGGGTTTTTTCCCCACCCCAAACTCAAAAACCCGGGTTTAAAGACATTCCCCCCCGGGGGAAAGTTTTTTCGTATTGCCCCCCCCCCCCCGGGGTAAAACTTCCAAATCCCGGTTTAACCCCACCCTGGGGACCCGACCCCGGGGGCCCCCCCAAAAAAGATGTAATTTTTGGCCCCCCAGGGGGCCCTTTGGGGAAGGCTGCCCCCAAGAAAGCAAAAAATAAGCCTCCTTTTCCAGGCCCTTTGCTAGGTCCCCCAGAAAAAGAGGACCCTTTTGGCCCCCGGGTCCCCAAGCCCCCCAACCCCCCCATCGCTGGCCCTTTGGGTTACAGGGGGAATTAAAAAGGTTTACAGGGGCCCCAAGGAAAAATTCCCCCCCAACATTCTTTTTACACACAATGGGGGGTTTCCTCCGGAAACAAACCCGGGTTTTTAAACCCAGAGGGGCGATTTCCCCCGGGTGGAAACCAAAACCCATGGGCCCCGGGTTTTTTTTGGGTGGCAAACCCCGGGGCCGGGCCCCCACTTAAAAACTTTCCCCCCTCCCCCCCCAAGGTTTGGAAACCCTGGACAAAACCAAGGGGATTGGGAAAGTGGGGCCCCGTTTTTTTTCCACCAGGGCCCAAGTCCCCCCTGACCGTTTCCCACAGAACCAAAAAAACCCTGACGGACCCCAGTTGCCCCCGGGTGGGAGCTCTTCAACCCGGGGAAAAACACTGGGAAACCCCAGCCCAAATTTCCCGTAAACCAGAGGGCAAGGCAAAAAATTTCCACCCTCCCTTTAAAGCCCCCTTTAAAAGGCCCCCGGGGAAAAAGCTTTGGCCCCGCAAGGTTGGGCCCCAAAATGAGAATAAAGTTTTTGGCGCCCTTTTCCAAAATGGTCCCCCTTTTGGGGGTTTTCAGCCCCCTCCCTTGAAAAAGGGAAACCCAAGGGAACATTTTTTTTAAAAACCCCGGGAAATTTTTGCTGGGGAGGCCCCCCAAAGGGAACCTTTTCCCCTTTGGTTTAAAGGGAACCCTTCCCGCCCTGCCCCCCAAAACCCCTAAAGAAAAACTTAACTCTAACCCCCCTTTCCTCACATTTTGCCCTCCCAGCCCCCGGACCCCAAGGGTTTGGCCGGTTTAAAATCCCCAAAATCATTTTTTTGGGGGTTTTTTCATGAACTTGGGGGCCCTGATTTTTTTGAACATTTTTTAACAGATAGCCCCTTTGGGGAATTGGCAACCCGGGGTTCTCAGGGGGGGCCCTTTTGGCCCGGACCCACCCATAAAATGGGGGAAAACCCTTTTTCCCCCCAAACCCAAAAGGTTTAGGCCGGGGGAAATTTTTTTCCCCAAAGTTTGAGAGGGGTAAAAAAGCTGCGGGCCCCAATATGGGGATACCCTTTTACAAAAACTGCTAAATTTTTGGGGTTTTGAAAACCCTTCCCCTTTTTGGGCCTCCCCAAAAATTTTTCCCCCGGGCCCGGGCCATCGGGCATGGCCCACCCCCTCTCGGGAAAGGGGGAAAAAAGGGAAAATCGTTGGGGATTGTACCCCAACTACCAGGGGCATTACACTCCCCTCACCAACCGGGAAAAGGTTTTTCTCCCCCCCCACATTTTTTCCTAAAAACGGTTTTCCGGGAAAAACCCCCCTTACGGGGAAATTAAGCCCCCGGGTATACAAAAGCGTTTTCGGGGAAATTTTTTTTTGGGAAAAACCCCTTTCCCCGGGGAAGGGGTTTGGGGGTTGGGGGGGGGGTTTGGGGGGCTTGGGGCCACCCCTTAAAAAACCCCCGCCCCTCAAAAAAATCCCCCCCAAATCGGAACCCATTTATGGGGGGCCCCTACCCCTTCGGGGGAAAAAAATTCCGAAAACAGATTTAATTTGGGGCCTTTGGATAGAAAACCCCTTTTATACGGGGAACCTAAAAAAGTCCCTGAAAAAGGTTGGGGTTTTGGGGGTATTTTCCCCAAAAACCTTCTTTCCCCATTTTTTAATTCAGGGGGGGGAAGGCCCAAAGGGCCCTTTTTTGCCCCCCTTGCACCAACATTTTTTTCAAACCTGAAAAGGGGAACTTTTTTTAATTTGGGAAAAAACTTCAAACCCCCAAAGCCCAATTTGGGGGACAAAAACCTGGAAAATAAAAAAGGGGTCCCCCAGCCCTTTGGGGAAATTTTTTGCCAAAAAAAAAAAAACGATTTTTGCCACCCCCTACCCTGGGGTTTTGGGGAGCCCACTTTTTTGGGGGGCCCCTTCTTAAAATCCCCTTTTAGAATGAGGCCGAAGCCCCCCCTGGGCCCAAAAGGGGCCCCTCCGGGACCAAGCCCAAAAAATTTCGGGTTTTTTGGGGGCCCCCCCTGTTGGGGGGAAACCCCTTTTTTCATTTCCAACCCCCCATGCTTCGAAAAGGGGAACCTTTGAAAGTCCCCCAAAAAAAGTTTTTACAAAACCTTTTGGAAACCCCCGGGAAATTTTCCATACCCCTTCGGGGTTTTTGCCCGGGCCCCAGGAATTTCAGTGGGACGGTTTTGGGCCCCGGGCCCCCAACGGGAAACCCCATAAAAACCTCAAATCAGCAAAAAGGGGTTTTTTGGAGATGCCCCGGTACCTATTTTAAAAGGGAAAACCAAAGCTGCGGGGGCCCTTTTCCAAGGGCCCCCTTGATACTTTTCTTTTTTTTCCCCTTTTAAATGGGTGGGGGAAACCCCCTTAAATCCCCCTTATCCAGGGGGGTCCTTGAAGCCCCTGGGCCCTTGATCCCTTTTTTTGGTAAAAAAAGCCCCCCTTTCCCCGGAAAATCCAGGGGGGGAAACAGTTTTTTTCCACCCCCACGGGGGGCCCCAAACCGGGGGGTTTAAAAACCTTAAAAAACCGGGCCCAGGGGGGAAACCGGTTTATTTTGGAAATAACCCCGGGACCCCGCCCAAACCCCGGCTAAAAAATGGCCCCCACCCCCTTGGCCTTCCCCCTGGGGAACACCCTGCCCTTGGGTTTTGCCCTCTCTCCCGGAGAAAACCCCCCCTTGGGGTTGGAGGAAAAACCCGGGGGAAAATGACCTGGGAAAATTATGGTTTTTGGGCCCCCAAAAGTTTTCAAAACCCGGGAGCCCCCTTTTTGCGAGGAATTGGGAAAAGGGGTCCCCCGGGGGGCCCTTCCCCTGGAGACCCCCAACCTCGGGGGGGATCCCCCCCGGGGGCGGGGGAAAAACAAAGGGGTTTTAAAAGGGCGGCCATGCCCCCCCCCGCCCGGGGGGTTTTCCCCCCTTAAAAGGGTTTTTGGGATGATGATATATATCTTTAATATATATCTAACAAAAAACCCCCTTTTTTAAATATTGGAATAAAATAAAAATTCCTTTTTAAAATATAAAATATTTATAAAATTAAAATAATTTTGGGAAAAATTATATATTTTAATATTTTAAATATATTTTTTAAAATTTTTATCCCTATAATATATATTTTAATATATATAATATTATAATAAAATAGGAAAATTATATTAATATATTTATATTATATTTAAATTAAAAAAAGAAAATTTAAAATTTATATTAAAATATTTTATATATATATTATATAATTAAAAATTTTAATGAAATATATTTTATATTAAAAAACCCTAACCTTCCAAATTCTATCTACCCCTATCTTTTCCCCCCCCTTTTATTTTATATTTTTTATTATAAATATAAAAATATAATAATATATATATATTTAAATTTTAAAATTAAAATTTAAAATATTTTGGGGGGGTTGGGGTGGGGGGTGTGTGTGGGGTTTTGGGTGGGGGGTGTTAAGGGGGGTTTTAAACATTTTAATAAATTACATAAATATATATAAATATATTAAATATAAATATATAATATATTTTAAAATTTTAAACCATATTAAAAATATAACATAAAACCATATAATATTTATTTTTAAAATTAATTTTTCCCTTTAATAAAATTATATTTATATCATATTTTCTTTTAAATATATATATATTTTAAATTTTAATATAAAAACTTTTTATCCATTTATAATTATAAATAATATATATATAATATAAATATAAAATTTTATTAATCATATATTTATAAATTTCATAAATTTTAAAAAAATAATTAATATATTATTATTATTATATAATTTTATATTTATAATATTTTATATATATATACATATATCAAAAATTAAACCCAAAAACTGATATAAAATTTTGGGGAAATTAATTTTTAAAAAAAGAAAGGGAAAAGAGTTTATTGGTAAAAAAGAAAATTTTATAGGAAAAATTGGGTTTTAAATTTATACACGGGTTTGGGCCCCAAAGAAAAAAGGGGTTTAGAAAAATTAAAGTTTTTTAAACGGGGGGGGGGGGGAAAAAAAAATGAAAAAAAGCAATAACGGGGAAAGAAAAAAAAGTAAAAAAAAAAAAAAAAAAAAAAAAAAAAATAATAAAGGAAAATAAAAAAGATTAAAATTTTATATATCTATATATATAATTTATAAATAATTATATATATATATTATTTAATAAATATAATTTTATTTATTAATAATATTATTTTTGTTTTTTTTTTTTTTTTTGGGGGGTGTGTGTTTGGGGGTGTGGGTGGTTTGGGTTTTTAATGAAAAGGGTAAAAACCTACAACAAAATCTCTAACCTAGCTCCTAAAATCCCAAAAACATACTGTTTTTTTTTTTTTTTTTCAGGGGAAAGGTTTTTTCCGGGTTTTTCAAAACCCGGGCCCCGTGGCCCACACATGAAA
>NC_051403.1:1901868-1906868 GCF_015228065.2 Penaeus monodon | reverse complement strand
TATATATGTGTGATTATATTTTATACACTGGTTTTATTTATGCATACGTATGCCCAGTGCAGACACAGTTGTTCACCTGCAAATGCCCCAAGTACCAAGCATATGTTCATTTCCTTGCATATGTACACACAAGCATTCACCTTTCCATATTTTCCCATGCATATGATATGCATACACACTCTTACATTATACACAAGTATACACATGCACATGTATACCCATGTATAGACGTATGCGCACATCATATGTGCATACATATGAGGCCCGCCGCGGCAGAAGGCTACTAAGCGCCACCAAAGGCAAAATGGCGTTTTCTCACTCATCAGCTTCTTCTGGTCCTGCTCTACATTATGGTTGACATATTACCCTTATTCCAACATCCCATACAGTCCAAAATCCCATTGTTTACAAGGGTAAGTTTTCCTTAGTGACTCGATGGGGTGATGCACGCAGGCAGAAGGGTACTATATCCACCCGGCCAATGGGAAATGGCAGAGTGCTGTGACGTCTGAGCGCCGAGCCAATGAGAGCGCCGCATTTTCCCTCATTCGTGCCCTTTGAGCTGTTGGAGTAGGAGTCATAAAACCATTGATGGATGGGGGAGGGGGAAGGGGGAAGGGGGCGAGGGGGGAAGAGGGAGGAGACGCGTAGATAAAGACAGTGAAAGGGTTACCTCAAGACAAGTGAAGAAAGAAGAGTGAAAGGGTTACCTCAAGACACCAAAATCATTCAACAGAGGTGAGTACCTCTAATGAAAACAGTTTTTTTTAAATAAATAATGAAATGGGATTTCCTCTGCTTTAATACATGTTACATGTATGTTTCAGTGCCTTCATTTCGTGTATAATACTTTACTCTAGCTCTATTGTACAGCTGTTAACACTTTCTGAGAAATTCGAAAACTTTAACCTCGTTTTCTCGCAAATAATGATTTTGACGCTTAGTACCCTTCTGCCGCGGCGAGCCTCATATGTGTATATGCACTCCCGTGTATGCGAACACACACCTGCACACACATTCTGTGCACTTACTTATGGCTATACATATACATGCAAATATAGCTATATGTGATCTGACGCACATGTGTATGTGCACATACACGTGTGCCTCATTAACGTGTATTCATAAACATATGCGCACATAAGTTTATGAGTACACATCAGTGCTCACCCACATATATATGTACATATCTATACATGCACACATATACATGTATACATACACATATATTCACACACATATGCACACAATTTAGATATATACATACATTCTATAAACACATATACATATGCATATGCACATACATGTATCTGGCTCATAAACATATGTGCTCATATGTTTATGAGTACACATTATGCTCACCCACATATATATGTATATACCTATACATGCACACATATATACACATATACATGTATACATGCACATCTATTCACACACATATATACACACATACATACACGCATACATTTACATATACATACATATGTACACACGCATACACATATACATATGTATATGCATATATACACTCACACTTACTTATATACATACTATACATACACATACACAAACTGGCACACACACATACATAAATATTCATACATACATATCAATATATACACATATAAGCACAGATATACATATCTACGTATGTATTGCTACTCTTGCATACGCACCGCATAGACATGTACTCATACGCATGCATCATAATCATCATCATCAAGTGGCTAACGCAGAAGGGGGGGCATGACCGCATCAACCTTTCGCTTCCAACCACGAGGATCCTTCGAGGCGAATCTCCAGGCAGGTCCACGGCCCATCTCTAATTCCTCGCGACAGGTCTCGTCGAGCTGCCCAAGCCATGACCTCCTGGGTTGTCTCACAGGTCTCCTCCACCCAGGATTGTCTCGCAGAGATAGAACCTAATGGGCAGAGTCGTCCACAGGGAGACGAGCTAGGTGCCCATATAGCCTGAGTTGGTGATCCCGGATTATGCAAGTAATAGGTCCCACGCCAGTCTCATGGTTGGAAACATGTTCCTGCCTACCCCATGATCCGGCGAAGGGACTTGTTACAAAAGGCATCTAGACGAGACTCCAAGACACTGGATAGCATCCAGGTTTTGCTTCCATAGAGCAAAACTGGGAGTATCAAGGCCTTGAAGACATGCAGCTTGGTCCATCTGCATAGGTACCCACATCTTCAAATGCTCTTGTTGATCGAGTTCATGGCATACTATTAGTTTAAAAGGTCCACATATACATGGTCCAATATTGAATTTTATAGGCTTGTGAGACATATGAATGAATTATTATTTCTCTTTTGGTTGGAATGGAAGCTCTATATATTCACGAATCATTCTCTCTTATGTAGCACTATCACAGATCACTTCTCACTGGTAATTTTAGCACTTATTATCACTGAGCTAACCACGACACCTCTCTTACTCATTGCCAAATAATATCTATATATAATATATATATATATATATATATATATATATATATATATATATATATATATATATATATATATGCATATACATATATACATATATATACATATATATATATATATATATATATATATATATATATATATATATATATTTATATATATATATATATATATGTTACAGGCAATATGTGAAACTAGTCATTACATGAAATGACTAAAATATTTAGGCATTATGTGAAATGACTGAGACCACCATTCATTTCACGTAATGACTCAAATAGCCAGTCATTCTGTGTAATGACTGAAAAATACGCACCCTGATTACACCTATTGCCTAATTATCCATTTGTTCATTCAGGCAATCAGTGTAGAACACTATAATGCCATGTCTTCTGTACAGTCAGGTAACAAATAAGCTGGAAGAGGGGAGACTGAGTGCCATTCCAGGGCGGCATGTTGGCTTCTCATTGCCCTGGTGTCAATGAAGAACGGATGGTTAGTGTCCGAATGGAGAGACCTATCGGCTTCCTACTGAACGGTAGAGACTATGACTACACACCAGGGCACTGGGTGCCCCAGTTAACTAATGCTGCATGGCTTCTCTTGGCGAATGTCCTCCAGTGTGCTACTGGATGACTATAGTGAGGGATGGTGGGGAGGGCAGGGGGGGGCTACCACCTCCAACTCGGTCAAAATCACCACTAAATTTATTCAAAGTCTAGGGGTCGGGACCCCTATTCCCGTGGTGGCGGCTACCAAAGTTTTTTTTTATGTTTGTTCGCTTGAAATGTGATGTCAGAAGTGCTACAGGAGGATTACAGTGGGGGATGGTGAGGAGGGAAGGGGGATGGGGGCTGCCACTCTCCTATATAAAAAGCTTGCCTGGGACCTCAGTACCAACACAGCTACGAACAGAACCATGGCAGACACAATGGAGGAAATATTCAAGCACGAACTTTATCGGAGATATGAGCAGATGAAGAAGGTTTTGATACCGAAGGACCAATATTTCCAAATTATCGATGAACTGAAGCAGTACAAAGAGTCACCATGAATACTACTTGCTCACAAAGTAAGTACATGTATAAGGTAACCAACGGGGAGCCATGGATTCGTGAAAAATAACTGTATTGTTGTATTGCTGTATTATTGTATTGATTAATGTGTTAAGTGTTGATTGTTATGAACGAATCAACATTTTTTGTCATATGAAACGATAATTTTATAGGAACACACTGTTTTTCTCACATTCATAACTCATTGCTTACCTGTGGCACCATAGGGGATGAGGAGGGCTCACCTCGGAGACTAGTGCAACCCGACCTTTAGTGTTCAATACTAATCAAAAGATTAGCTGGTTTTTAATAGTTGCGAAGCTGCCTACGACGCATACATTTGTATGTCTTTTTCCGATTCCCGCAATACACTCTTTAGTTTACCATAGTAATTAACGGATTAACTGTGTATGAAAGCGTTTCCGAAGTTGCCACTGACCATACATTTATATGTCTGCTTCACATATAAATGATATAGAAAAACTCATAAAGAAAAGAAAGAGCGACGATGAACCGGTCCTGTACTACGTCGCCATCGAGGATACTTACGAAGTAATCAAGAAAGCACACATCATTACAAGTCATGGCGGGTGGGATCGCATGATCAAAGAAAGCAAAGAAATACGCTAACATCACATGGGAAGCTCTTGAATTGTTTAGATCTTACTGTGAAGAGTGCCAGAAGAAAAGAAAGCTACCAGTTACAAAGGATGTGGTTGTTCTACCCATCTTGACAGATGGGTTTTCTTCCCGTGGCCAAGTGGACTTGTTTGATATGCAATCGATGGCACAGGGTTCCTACAAATGGATTATGGTCTATCAAGGCCACCTCACCAAATTTTGTGTCCTGCATCTGCTATCGTCGAAACGTGCAGCAGAAGTGGCGCATCATCTAACTGAGATATTTCTCTTGTTCAGAGCTCCATACATATTACAGAGTGATAATGGGTCAGAGTTCACAGCCGAAGTGATCAGTGAGCTGAAAATCATCATGCTCAAACTTGTCCTCGTTCATGGAAAGCCTTGACATCTACAGAGCCAAGGATCCATGGAAAGAGCAAATGGTGACATCAATGACATGCTGGTTGCATGGATGAGAGACAACAACACCACGGATTGGAGCATTGGAATCAAGTTTGTCCAGTTCCAGAAGAATTCCAGCTTGCATGCAGGTATTCGCATATCACCCTATGCAGTCATGTTTGGATGAGAGGCCAAAGTGGGCCTGACATCATCCTCGCTGCCTGATGAGGTAATTCAAAGGATACAGTGTGAGGATGATCTGTTAGCTGTACTCACCACCGGTCAAAAAGGAGAGGAACCAGGGCCTGTTCCCAGTGCTGAATCAGCCGAAGTTCACTTTGATACGGAACGTCCCAGTCCTCCTTCAGTAATCCCCAACACCCCAGTACCTGTCCGACTTGTATCAACTGAGGTTCACGTTGATGCGGAGCGTGGCCATCATCCTTCAGTAGACCCAAACCA
>NC_051403.1:1889368-1896868 GCF_015228065.2 Penaeus monodon | reverse complement strand
TATAATCCAAAATATGCTTATGTATCTAAATTTTCTGGTTGAAAATTCAAGTGGATATATCTATCTCTCTCTGTATGTACACACACAAACTCACATAATATTGTGAGCGCGCGCGCGCGTGTATATGTGTGTGAGTTGTGTATGTGTGTGTGTGTGTGTGCGAGTGAGTGAGTGAGTGAGTGAGTAAGTGTGTGTGTGGGAGTGAGTGAGTGAGAGTGAGTGTGAGCGTGAGTGTCAGTGTCAGTGTGTGTGTGTGTGTGTGTGTGTGTGTGTGTGTGTGTGTGTGTGTGTGTGTGTGTGTGTGTTGTGCGTGTGCGTGTACGTGTGCGTGTGTGCGTGTTTGTGTATGCACGCATGTTGATGTTAATATTTATTAAGTATGAAAAGCGAAACTACAGATTAACAGCAGCAACATACATGCTTACGCACTTTACTTCATCGTCCGAGTCCCTGTAGCCTCATCCTTGGAATTTTCTTATTATTTCAGCAAGCTGGAGAATACTAAACTCTTCGCTTTGAAATGTAATTTAAAGAAGGAAATTTAATGCAGGCTGAAAGCGGCTGAGCGAAGAGAGCGAGGGGCGTGGGGGGAGAGGGGGGTGGAAGGCCGAGAGTGAGCGAAGAGTGCGCGAGGGTATTGGACCATCAGAAAGCAAGTTTTGGTGTGTAGGAATGCTCGAGATAGGAGTTGGGGCGCGTGGCGGGGGTCGTAGGGCGGGGAAGAAGCAAATCCTTGTAAGAAGAGACGTGGGTGAAGAAGGGGGTGTGGCGGCACTGCACATGGAGAGTGGGTAGGGGGGTTTCGGGGAAGTTAGAGAGGAGAAGAAAGTGGCTGATGAAGATGGGGTGTTGAAACGAGGCAAGAAGTGATCGCAAAAAACTTTTCTCTTTTCGAAAAATTTTACTTTCCCTTCATATAAGTGCAAGTGCTGAATCTTGGAAGCAAAGGTCAATAGTCTTTCCAAACGTAAACATGATAGGTTTCAATGGCTAAGGAGAAGGAAGGAGAGAGAATACACGCATAACATGTTACGTGTATATAAATACTGTCTCTCTCTGTCCACTTTTCTTTCTTTCCACTTTTTTTCAGTTTGTGCACACAGAGACGCACATATAATATGTGCATGTATATGTATATGTGTATGTGTGTGCATGCGTGTGTGTGTGTGTGTGTGTGTGTGTGTGTGTGTGTGTGTGTGTGTGTGTGTGTGTGTGTGTGTGTGTGTGTGTGTGTGTGTGTGTGTGGTGTGTGCGCGCGTGTGTAATTGGACGTTATCACCCCGTCTGTGTCATGAGCACCGCCCTCAGGCATAAGAAACATCTGCTGCTGTTCAAGACGGTCGAAAAACTTTGTGCCGACAAGAGCTCTTTTACGTCGGCCCCAGTTAGTCGCAGCTTTTTACGGAAGGAGATACATCCATCTTGCTAAGGTAAACGAGAGGTCGTTACGGGGATGATGGGGACCTGCTGGTAGCTGGTCATTAAAACAGCGAAGTAAGCTTGCTCTTAATGAACTTAATTATAGACAGTATCACTGCACAGGCAGCGGCGGAAGATCATCCATTTTCGTAATTTCCTTTCTCGTTACGGATATCGAAATGCAATGGGCTTCGGCGAATCAGATTCGCAAACAAATGCACTAAGATAATGCTGAAAGAATGATTAATTATAATGTGTATATATATATATAAATATAAATATATATATATATATATATATATATATATATATATATATATACATACACACACACACACACACACACACACACACACACACACACACACACACACACACACACACACACACGCGCGCGCGCGCGCGCGCGCGCGCACACACACAGTTACTATCGCCCTTTCGTCTGCAGTTTCGGATTTATCGTCGCGAAATCTTCATATGAATAACGGACGTCTTGACCCCAAACGACTTAGTTGGAGAACAATCGAGCCTAACTTCCCTCGCGCCATTTTTCAAGACGCTGCCCTGCGGAAAGCTTATATGAGGGCAAGAAAGCGGTAAACAAGAGTTGTTCAGCCATCGAACTGCGCAGCTCGGACATTTTACCTCCTTACTTCTCAGCTGTGACTCGAGAATCTTGTGTTGTTTAACTACTGGAAATCTTAAAATATAAATTTAATGTATTTTCAACGAGACTGTTGATGATGTTAGGTGCATTATTAATTATGGATAATTGTTTATGATATTTGTATGATGGTTTAGGGTAATTCTGTGTGTATTTGAAATAATGGTGATGGTTTAGTTTTGATAAATAAAAATAAAACATTACTTGCTTTTTATGCTTTTCCATGAAAGTAATAATATAAAAGTACAAGAAGGACTGTAAATATACTAGTAGATCTTTATAATTCTAATAAGTGACTAAACTAAATGAATCAATACAATTCCAATATCTGAATAAATTAAGTTAATCTATGTGATAAACTTATAAGCTAAATATCCTCAAACAACCTGGAAAATATATAAAATATCATAATATATGCAAATAAAGCCTAAATAGATCTAGACTAAGATAATCTTGTCAATCAACTACAAGCATAACACACACACACACACAAACACACACACACACACACACAAAAAAAAAAAATGTATATATACACACACACACACACACACACACATATGTACATATATATATATATATATATATATATATATATATATATATATATATATATATATATATATATGATATTCAAATAACGATGCCAGAGTATTACGTTTATCAACTAACTTTTATTTACTTTTCTTTTCCTTCAATTACTGTATGAATTGTCTGTCCAAAAGAAAAAGAGAAAATCAAACAATAATCGAAACAGAAATAAAACGTTTATATCAAGCGCTTTCTCTATTGTATGAAATTATCTCATCAAATGGAAAACGTATTAACAAAATGGAAAACTGCAACAATGCAACGGCAACGCGACCATTTGTTGACGATGCCAGGATCGGATCTGCTGTAGGGTGTTGGTACTTGGGCACCTCCCCCCCCCAACACTCACATGAAATAGTTATTGCGATCGCATAATGCTATTCATGAACAGTGTGGTGCGAAGCCTCAATGCTGATTAGCTGAATGTTCTTAATTAGATGGATAATATTGGAATGACCGATAGGCTCCACTACACGAGAGTTTCTAGCGAACCTCTCTGTGAATACTAATAGTTGCTAATAATAGTATTATTTCTTGAAAAGGGATATGCCTAAGTATGTTGCTGGAGACAAAAAATATACCAGTAGAAATGTTATTTATTTTAACGTTGCAAGAACATCACCTTAGCCTGAGTGACGCATAACTTATCGCTCTGGCCGCAACATGCAAAATATCACAAGAAAATAATTATTGCTCAGCTGCATATCAGCCTGCAGGTTGAAACTGATGCAGCTCATTAGCAAAAATCTGTTGGGATGGCAGGTTTCACTTAGTCTGTTTATACTCCAGCCTTCTTTGAAAGTTAATAATCCCCACTGCATAAATGTTCGCGTAGCTGTCATACTTCAGAGCTGATAGCAAGTTGATCTAATAATAGGTAAAAGCTCGTAGCATCAACGCGAATACGACCAACACATGTAAACCTCAGAGTCGTCGGCAACAGCTTGCTCCCCATTTTATTTTGCCCAGGTATTAACTCAACCTGTACGTGAGAGGTTAGAGACAATATGTCTTAGTTCACATAAACACACACACACACATGTGTGTGTGTGTGTGTATGTATGTATATACAAATACATGTATACACATAAACACACACACACATATGTGTGTGTGTGTAATTCATGTCGAACAAATTGCAAGTAGAACAACGAAGAGAAGTACAAGTAAACAGACGAATATGCCGAAGGCCTTTTCTCATTTACTGCTTCATCAGGGCATATAAGACTAGAGATACATAAAAGTATATATACATGTACTGAGCGGTCAGGTCACGTCGGTAATTAGGTGTGCGACGACCTTGGTTAGTTCGTGGCTCCCTGTTGCGGTGTTGAAGTTGTTAGTTGTGTGTGAACGCCGCTTCTGCCATCTTTCATTGCCGTGGGGTCACGCCTTGATTAATGATGGAGGCCTGGGGCCACTGGAGATGGCCGTCGGAGTCGACGTGAACAACAAAGGCGCTTGTCATGTAGTCGGGGGGCGCTGCGGTGTTGGTCGATTCGTTGTTCGTAGAGGCCACGTCCTGTCTCTCCTATTTATACCTTATCGCAGCCACCGCAAGGTATGCTGTACACCTGGCTGCGAGGTCTGTTGTGGTCTGACCTCTTTTCCCTCTTTTCCCTGACGATGATCTTCTTGCCAGAAGTGGTAGCTATCTTCATTGTGCGGCCCAACAGGGCCTCCAATTGTTCTGTCAGCTGCAAGTGTTGGATGATAATTCTGTGGGTCTTGGTCTGTGTGGCATCCCCTTTTGATCTGTTTATGATTTTTTCCGCCTTGCGTCGGAGGTGGTTGAGCAAGGCGCGAGGGTAAAGGAGGCGTTGGAATGTGTTGCTGACGTGTTGCATTTCCTCCTCCAGGAACTCCGGGCTACAGATTCTAAGTGCTCAGAGGAAGAAACCAATGACCACGCCTTCTTTGATTCTATTATCGTGGGCAGAGAAATAGTTTATGGAATCATCTTTATTTGTGGTCTTTCTGTATACAGAGAACACCGTGCCGTCAGGTCTTCTATGGATTAAGTTGTCGAGGAAAGGAAGCTGTTCATTCAAGTTCTGTGGTGAACTGTATGGAGGGGCGCACTGCATTTAGTCTGTGGAGGAGGTCTTGAAGGTTTGTCCTGGTCGGCACTACATCGAGGATGTCATCTACATCTACATCTCATCTGCTGAAACAGGTGAGCCCATCGCAACTCCTTGAATTTGTTCATACTCCACGCAGAGGTGGATGAGTGCGACATAAACATCCTTCGGCAGCGGTAGTTCATCCTCGTACATTCCTGTCAGCGTTCTTTTTGCAGCTTCGATGGTCAATCGGAACATTGGTATCTGACGTCGAATCCGTCAAGCTATTTGCCTTTCATCACGACGTTCTGCAGTTTGGCCATCATATCGGTGGTGTTTGATAGATGACAACCATGATAAGAGTTTAAGGCGCTCGATAGAGGTATAGCAGGCTTCTTAGGTAACCGGTGTGGGGCACTCCCGGTCCCGTTGGTGATGGGTCTCACAGGGTTTCCTTCTTTGTGGGTTTTGATGTTCCCACGGATCGTCGGCGTACGTGGCATCTCCTCGTATACACACACACACATGCGTGTGTGTGTATGTATATATATAATATATATATATATATATATATATATATATATTATATATATATATAATATATATATACTATATAATATTATTATATATATATATTTATATATATATATATATATATTATTATATATTATATTTATATATAATATATAATATAATATTTATATATATATATATATATATATATATATATATATATATATATAGATATATATATTATATATATATATATATATATATATATATATATATATATAATAAATTATATATATATATATATATATAATATATATATATATATATATATATATGTAATATATATATATATATATATATATTATATATATATATATATATATATATATATATATATATATATATATATATATATATATATATATATGAACCGTATTCATATTGACAAATGTAGAAGAAGGTATGAATGAGAATGAATATCTTCACAATACAAGAGATACATTTGACCGGTTTCGATTGTGTCTTCGTCAGAAATACATACATCAGAGAAATTACAAAGAAAATATATATCAGATGTGAGCTGACAAAATACCTGACTGTGACCTCCTATCCGTTGCTCGCATAATTGTTGCCATGACCTTGGATAATTTGAACCTGCTCGATGCCGTGTTGACATTACTCTCCGTCGCGATGTATGCTGCTTCCATAATTTTTCTTTTTAGTTTGTTCAGTCCTCCATGGACTATTTCTGCTTCCTTCCAGTTCGGTAGATGTCCAGCTTCATCTACATGTACCACCATGGCATTGGAAGTCCTGTGGTGATGGATGTCAGCTCTATGTTCGCTGATCCTGGTGCAGAAACTACGGCCTGTTTTCCCAAAGTATGCTGTATCGCAACCGCTGCAGGGTATGCGATATACAACACTACAAGGGTTGCTTTCGGGCTGCTTTCTGTCACGTATTAAGTCATGTATCTATTCCCCGGATGTGCTGACGATTCTCACTGTCTTGCTGAAGTATCTGCTAATCGCCTGGGAAATGTTGCATGACGGTCATATGAGAACATTCCTAGAAGAGGGTGCGGGGTCTGCTCTTACAAGTATGCTCTCCGCCTTCTTTCTGAGGTTTAGCAGGAAGCCTCTGGGATACTTGTGAAAGAACTAACTATATAGGCAACCTCATCCTCGAGAAATTCAGGGCTGCAGATCCTCAGTGCTCTGAGGAAGAAGCCAATCACAACACCAGATTTCGTTTTGTTGATGTGGGCGGAGTAGTAAAGGTATAATCATCTTTATTTGTAGTTGAGCCGCGTTAGCGTATGTTGCAAGCACGACCTCCTGGGGACAATGGCGAGGACGTCATCTACGTAGCGAAGCCAAGTTGAATGTCTGCCGATTATATCCCTGTAGTTATCCCTCTCCAGCGTCTCCATGAACAGACAAGCTATGACGGCACTCAAGGGGGAGCCCATGGCGAGACCACTAATCTGCTGGTATTCATCCCCAGCAAATTCGAAGTAGGCAAGTCCAAGCATAACTTCACTAGGCGAACGAAGTGGTGTCTCGGCAACGGGAGTTCTGCGTCTGTCATAGAGCTGGTGACCCTCTCAACTGCCCGGACTTCTCCGTCTGTGGGTACATTGGTGAAGAGAGATGTTACATCAAAACTGGCAAGCTTTTTATTTCTACACCAGGAATTCTGAAGACGTCTGATGAGGTCCCCTGAGTTCTTTAGGTGAGAATCACTCATGACCCCCATAGCGCCTGAAAGGGGTTTAGTCAAATACTTGGCCAAACGATGGGGAGCGCTGCCAATGCCAGAGGTGATCAGTCTCATCGGCACGCCTGGCTTGTGTAGCTTCGGAACACCTCTCATGGACGGGTTGCGAGGGGCCTCTTCCAGCAGGTGAAGTAGGCGTTAACCTTCGGCTGAACGCAGAAGCAAATCCCTCTCCTTTTTCTTGAACCTGGCAGCTTCCATCTTCCCTTCACCTTTCATGGAAACAGAAGCATCGGAAAGTAAATTGTTCACACTTATATATATATATTATATATATATATATACATATATATATATATATATATATATATATATATATATATATATATATATATATATATACACACATATTTGTATGTATGTGTGTGTCTGTTTGTATGTGTGCGTGTGTGTCTGTTTGTATGTGTGTGTGTGTGTGTGTGTGTGTGTGTGTGTGTGTGTGTGTGTGTGTGCAGTGGTATTACTTATTCC
>NC_051403.1:1849368-1851868 GCF_015228065.2 Penaeus monodon | reverse complement strand
TAACATTGTCAACATGCTAAGAATTTATTATATGTTCTGTTTCCCTTTTCCAGAAGTTCAGGTCGAATTATGAATCGTGGAGACACTTATGTAAATAAATGGGTAGCAAAACTATCTCTCTCTCTCTGAACCAGTCAGCTACCTTGATTGTGGAAGTTATTGCATAAATATTATGGATAGTTAAATTTTGTTTAATATATTAATTTCCCTTAAGAAGTAGTAAGACTTTCTACATCACAACCCTCTCTTTTCATTGTCTATGGGGGAGACTAGTATTTACGTATTTGGTCTGAAAATGCTGCACTAGTTGCTGACCGTTAATGACTCTTGGCATCTCTCACAACATGTTTTACCTTTAGCCAGCATCGGCCCATGAGTCAGTCTTGTGTGCCCGATTCTCAGCCTTATCCTGGTCACTACTGCCAAGATTATCTCCAATCTCTCGATGTTTATTCCTAGAGGTATGCCCCATTGCTCCCTCTATTTATTACGAAGACAACTTCTAATGCTGGCTTTTAAGTCGAGCATCGCAGGGTGGAGCAGCAGCTTGCCTTGGCCCTCTGATCAGCTCGTTCATTCCCATGGACACCTACATGCGCTGGCACCTAACACAGAGTTATTTTCTTACGTGCTGGCATCGCTGCAAGCCGTCTTGAATCCTTCCTTACCACTGGATGTGATGAAGTTGATACTTTGCAAAGCATTACGAGAGTTGCAATACATTGCGACAGAATGGTTCTTAAGATTTTAAGTCACTTTACCTGCTGCAGTGAAAATCGAGGCTGCTGAAGAAAGACTTCCAACTCCAGTCTTCCACCTGCTCAATGCTGCAAAGCCAACACTATTTTCAGATTTTGATCCATTTGTGTATATTGCATCTAATTCTTGGTATTTAGAAGTGTGTTGATAAATCTTCGTGATTTCTGCATCGGCTTTCTTCTCCACTATTCCAACCAAATCCAGATCGACCAGTTACGATTGGC
Organism: Penaeus monodon; assembly: GCF_015228065.2. Taxonomy (NCBI): domain Eukaryota; kingdom Metazoa; phylum Arthropoda; class Malacostraca; order Decapoda; family Penaeidae; genus Penaeus; species Penaeus monodon. Next base: position 1,850,885 of record NC_051403.1, on the reverse strand, counting down.
TATCCTCAAGGGGGTTGAATATGGATTTGGATGTAGGAGATCCTGGAGTCCTTGTAACCTTGTGTAGTAAATCAGGTTTAATGTATTAGGTGGTTCTCCACTCTCAACATACAGAGACAGCGAGAGTTGCAGAGGAATAAGCCTCATATCCAATGTCAAGTTTCTTGCCTGCCGCAGACAAGCAAGAAAGAACGTGCAAAATACTAATCACCTTTGTACCCTTTAACTTTACCTATTTGATGTGAGGTACCCACATAAGCTTTGAGTAAAATATTAGACCCAAGTACTTCATCTCTTGCACCTAAATGAAAGGAAGCATAGAGCTTTCCTCATGGGAATGTATAGCCTTAGAGAGAATCTGAAACCATGGTATGATGCCCACTGCAAAACCTGATTTATTGCAGTCTGTGACCTTACAGATCCTGTAAGCAGTACAGTGTGAAGTCATCCACATACAGACCTCGAGACACCTTTACAGTATCATTTATAGCAATGGGAAACTGGTTCACACTTAAGAAACTCCTTTGTAGAACCCCTTCCAGCTGATCTTTAAGGTTAGAGAAGCTATTTCCTGCTCACACTCTAAACTTCTTATTAGCAGTCGCAGTAGGACATTTGACAGCCTTTATTTCATTCTTTAATTATTTGTAAATCATGATTGACTTTCATCATTAAATCTAGTGAAATCTTACGTGTGGATAATTTGACCCTTCATGACTGCATAGAGTCATCAACCAAATATGGCGCAGTGAACTGGAGCTAGTAGTGATTGAAAACTCATCGTATGCATTCCTTGTGCGAGACACCTGCATGGCGGACCCCAGTGAAGTGCATAGAAATTTGTGTTTTCCTGTTTATCAGCAACTTTGGAGTGACAGTGGCAGTAACAAGTGCAGTGACTTGTGAAGTGCTTTTTGGATGTGTAGGCCGGTCCTAATCATACTATATTCCTCGATCGTTATGGATTGAGGCTGGATCGCAAAGACATACATCCCCTCTCGCCGGCATCTGCGGGTACACTGATCACGCATTTGTGGAGCAGCTCTTAGGCGTGACCGATCAGTTAACTGCGCACTCCTTGTCATGCAGCTTTTCCCTGTAGGCTCATGTGCTAGCACCATGGGAGGCAATAAGAAAGGCAGAAAAGCCACTCTGTCACCCCCCAACCCTACACTGCACCCCATTATCCCGCCACGTCCAAGTGATGTGTCTGTTTCACCATGTACTGCATCGTCTACCACGATGTCTCCTGAACCCTCTATGACGGCTAATGTTACTACAGAGTCTATCATAAATATGATGAAAATAATGCAGGAGGAGGCAGAACAGCGAAGGACAGAGGAGGAACGTTTTCAATTACTCATCAATCCATTCCAGGCTGCACAGACGGTCGGAAGTAGTACACCCTCCCCTAAGTCTACCGTGACTACTGCTGTGACTCCAGTTCTTGCTAGTACAAACCCCGACACAGCATGTGTCATGGAAATTCCAGGGAGATCTTATCGAAACTAATGGGA
>NC_051403.1:1840918-1844930 GCF_015228065.2 Penaeus monodon | reverse complement strand
GTGTCACAGATGTCCTCATGCATTGTCGAAAATATGGGATTACCTTGAATGCTCAGAAGTTCAAGTTTGCAGTACCCAAAGGCTTTTTTCTGTGGTTTCATTGTGTCAAGAATTGGTATTGAAGCGGATCCGGAAAAGGTTCGAGCAATTGCTGATTTTCCAACCCCAACTAATATTACTGATCTTCGCTCAGTCTTAGGGCTAGTGAACCAGCTAGCAGAGTTTACGCCGGCTATAGCGTCGACTGCAATTGTCCTCCGACCACTTATGTCACCAAAAGCATCATTTATATGGACACCTGATCACAGTGCAGCATTCAGCAAGGTAAAGCAAGCCTTTTCTGATCCCCCTGTACTTGCACAATTTTGATCCTGCATTCAAGACTGTCTTGCAAACAGATGCGTCGTGACTCCATGGCATAGGATATGCCCTGCTGCAGGAACATAGTGAAAGTGTGTCACGACTAGTACAGTGTGGGTTGCGGTTTCTTTCTGACCAGACTCTAGGTATAGTGTAATTGAAATGGAGATGTTAGCTGTGGTCTGGGCAGTTGTAAAGTGTAGACATTACCTGTTAGGTCTACCCCATTTCACCCATGTTACCGACCACTGACCCCTAGTCCCAATCATGAATTCGTACACACTGGATGTAATTGAAAATCCACGGCTTCAGCGGCTCAAAAGAAGAAATTTTAGGATGTGTATTCACGACATTATGGCGTCGTGGAAAAGATCTGTGCATCCCAGATGCATTGTCCCGTGCCCCTGTAAGTGACCCCACTTTTGAGGACACTAGTCTTGGAGAAGAGACCAGCATTTGTGTTAGAAATGTAGTTGCAATGAAAATAGCAATAATTCATGCAATCTCTGGACCAAGTACAATGGACGTTCCACCAAACCAGCAGTGTGAAAAAGTTTCACACATATCACATGACCCTATTTTGGAAGAGTTACGGGATGCAGCTAGGGTTGATCCCAATTATGTAAAGCTTGTACAACATGGATCTAGAGGCTTTCCAAAGACTAGGACTGAGATTGATCCAGAGCTACTTCCCTATTGGAAAATGCGTGATGACCTATACCAAGATGGAGTATCAGTGTTATATGGTGCATGTGTCCTGGTACCAGCAGTTCTCCACCAGAAAGTATTAGAACGCCTTCATGATAGTCATTGCAGAATTGAGGCTACAAAGTGGCGGGCACGACAAGTTGTATGGTGGCCTGCTATAAATTCTGACATAACCAATACGGTTAGAGCATGTCAGTTGTGCCAGATACTTTTGCCAAGTCAGCAAAAAGAACCTATCTATGAAGAGGACACAGTGCCAACAAGACCCTTTGAGTCTGCATCAGCTGATTTCTTCAGAACAGCTGGAAAATCATATATTGTTTATGTCGACCGGTACTCTGGATGGCCTGTGATAGGACATTGTGGGACAGATACCACTACAGCAGCAACAATACGCTTTTTTCATACATTCTTTAGGGATCTTGGTGTACCAATACGGCTAGGTACCGACGGTGGTCCACAGTTTACAAGCCATGATTTCTCTGATTTTCTCCGCAGATGGGGAGTCCAGCATGACATCTCCACACCCTATTATCTGCAAAGCAATGGACACACGGAAGCGGCAGTAAAAGCTGTGAAGCACCTCATAATGAAGGTATCTCCAACTGGCAATATCAAGGATTGTGCAGCATTTGATCGGGGCCTCCTCGAAATAAGGAACACACCACGTCTTGATGGCCGCAGTCCAGCCCAGATTCTCTATGGTCGTCAACTTCGCTCATGTGTCCCAGCCCATGCAAAGTCCTTTGCAACTGAGTGGCAGACCAAAATTAGAGAATGCGACAGATGCGCAGCTGCACAGGCCTTTGACGCAGTGGCACGTTATAACACAAGAGCCAAACCCCTACCACCAGTCAAGATCGGATCATACGTGCGTATCCAGAATCCTGTTACCAAAAGATGGGATAAAGTTGGAACCATCATGACTCAAGGGTAGACATGTGATTACTTGGTCAAGACAGCAGCCAATGGTGTGTTATGGAGAAATCGACGTTTCCTCCAAACAATACCAACACCAAAAGATTCTTCAGCTTTGGAAAATGGAACCCCCATATTCAGCAAACACCAGAAAAGCAACATGGAGAAGATTGTGACAAATGTCAAAAGTGCAGACGTTCTACTCGTTTATTAACTAAGTCGTGACTTATGTAGTTTGTGAAATGTTAAAGTACAAATGTAACACATTGCTACAATTGTGAAAGGGGAGGGAGATGTGAGATTGAAGTTATAATTGATCTATGTATATTATTCTATTGCAAAGTATTGCCAGGGAGCTGATTGAATGATTACATGCAACATTATTAGTTATCCAGCTAGGATGCATAACACTGAATTGTGATCCCGTAAAAGTAGCTGTTACTCTCAGCCATCACGTGACTGTGACGTCACTCAGACGCATCGCAGCAGGACATTTGACAGCCTTTATTTCATTCTTTAATCATTTGTAAATCACGATTGACTTTCATCACTAAATCTAGTGAACTCTTACGTGTGAATAAATTGACCCTTCATGACTGCTTAGAGTCATCAACCAAACAACCGTGTCCTCCCTAAAGATCCTGTTGAATAGGTCCAACTAGAAATTGGGGGAGCTCTTATGTTTTATTGAAGTCCTGCTGCAGCCCTACTGAAGAACGACATTGGCCGTCATTCCTGTTCAGACAGAGGGGTAGAGAATCAGGTGGTGTAAAATGCTCCAGAGATCTCTGTCATGGTCATAGCTAGTGCATTTGCAATATATATATTTTATTTTATTTTCTTTCTTTCTTGCTGTCTTTATTTATTTATTATTATTTGTCTGTGAGAAGTATGCCAGTAATCTTTAGAGTAGATAGTGACACAGATGTGTTTTTCCAACAATCTTGTGCACCTTGTCCCAGACCCTTGCTGAGGGGGTCCCAGAGTTAATCGAGGAGACATACTGTTTCCACGATGTCCATCTAGCCTCCTTTAGGTGTGTGGCCTGAAAGAGAATTTCCTGATGTACCCTCATTACTGTCTCCATCAGGTCCATTATCAAAGGTCCCCTAATGGACTTGGAGTCCTCTCGAAATCGGACGATTTTTCCTGGTCTTAATCTCTTGAAGGCACATAAAAATTGTGTTACATAAAGCAATCAGATGTTGCCATTTATCCTATTCTGAATGAATTCCCTGACAGTTCCACTGAATCAGGGTATTCATTTATTCAAATAGACAAGCTACCTTTCATAAGATGGTTTGGCAGCATCTGTGCTTAACACCTGCCCCACACCTTTAGGCTTTCCCTTACCAGCGCCTTGGGGGTGCCTTATGGAGGGATGTTTTTTACTTGTGGAACTTTTATGTGCAGGTATCCTCTGGACAGGTTCAGGATTCCTTTCTCTGGGTAAAGAAGTTGCCTGAGAATTTGGTTAAGCTGGCCCTGTGGATGAGGTGGCAGCCGGAGCTATCACCGCTGAATCCTTTGGAGCCTTGCCTAATGGCTCCAGAGACCTTACCTCAATAGACACCTCGCTTCTACTTCTCACTCACCAGAGGCAATTTCTGGATTTGAGGACTGAGGTCGAACTGTAGTGGCAAAGCGTGTGGTTCAAGAAGGAGGTTAAGAGATGACGGGAGGGAGGTTGGGTTAGAACAGAGGCAAAGGACTTATCTGCGTGGTTGAGCAACACACAGGCATGATGCCTAAGTGTGTTGCAACTTTCTTCTTATTCCATATTACTAATACTTCTTTCTTTTATTTGTATCCTTTACACTGTCTAGAAGAATCTTCATGAACTTCTTTGCTGTGATAGGACACTGAGTGTTAACTAACAACAAAGACCTGTTATACCATAATCTACACACTATTGTTAGTCCGTTTTCTTTAAGACGGCACGAGTTGGTTCCGTGCCCATAACCCTTGCATTGGAAGCACTGCATAGGGTTGGGTACATATGGCTTTACTTTGAGATGGAAATATG
>NC_051403.1:1820918-1823418 GCF_015228065.2 Penaeus monodon | reverse complement strand
AAAAATTTTCATTGCCAAAAACCCACAATTTTCTCTCAAAAACATCGGAAAGACCCAGCATTTCCTTCGGACAAAATGAGGTTATTGAAATATTTGTTTTCCCATTGATAAAATGGTTTGAGGTTGGGGGCTGAAATGATAGACAAAAAAAAATCAATAGTTTGGTGGTGTTACAGAGAGATGCGCATTTGCTGGGGCAGAGAAAAAGACAAAGATGAAAAAAAAAAAAAAAAATAAAATTTTAAAGACCGGCTGTTTTCTCTTGAACGGGGGGAAAATTTAAAATTTATTGGTCATGTATGAAAGTAAAAGTTTAAAAAAGATTTCTGACAGGGATGGTGAAGAAAAGGGAAGAGGCAAACCGAAGACAAAACTGAGGACAACATCAAAAATATTTGGGGGGCTGTCGATGGGACAAGTGAAAGAAAAGGTAAGATGAGTTTAGTGGCGAAGGATGGGGAGAGGGCCACGCTGCTCAAACATGAGCATACCCTTATTGATGATACATATATTAATTATATATATATTAAAATATAAAAATAATAAAAATAAGCAAAAAAACACACAAACCACACAACACCACACACACACACACACCAAAAATATATATATATATTATATATATTATATATATATATATATATAATTATATATTTTTATATATATATATTTTTCATAATAAATATAATTCCTCTTTTTTAGATTTTTAATTATAGATATTATTTATACAGAGATGTTCTTTGAGTTTTAAAAGATAAAAAAGAGTGCAAAATGCTGTTTTTGGTGAAAAAGAAAGAAAAATGCGAACAAAAACCATTATTTAACCTGACACACAGAGAGATATAGTCATCCAATTTCTAAATTTTAATCCGGGCGCCTAGGAATTCACCTTTTATATTAAAAAAAACCCTTTTAAAAACCGTAAAGAACATTTTTTTAAAATTTTTTTCGGACATTGTGTTATTAAAACCCTTTTTTTTAGCATATTTTTTGGGTTAATAGAAGTGTTACTGTTGTTATTATCAAAATTGTCATTGGTATTGTTATCATTGTTGTAATCATTATTAGTATTAGTATAAGTTTTAGTATTAGTATTAGTATCATAACTACTATTAATAATACCAATATCATTATTGATTTTTTTATCATCATCATCATCAGCAGCATTATTATCATTATCATTTTCATCAGCATCATCGTTATTTTTATCATTATTGTTATTATTATTATCATTTTGCTATTATTATTATCATCATTATCATCCAATACTACTACTAATATTAATGCTATTAGAAATGATAATACTAATGATGATGATGATGATGATTATTATTATATATATATATATATATATATTATATATATATATATATATATATATATATATATATATATATATATATTAAATCATTAACATCAATATTATTTTTATTATTATTGAAATTATACATATGACATACATTCTATATATATTTTATTCATGTAGTATTCAATATATTTTATGAGTATGATATTTACATTATGCCTTTATATTCTAAACAATCACATTTTCTAATACTAAGTTTAATGTTGGGTTCTGTGTGAACGTTTCACCTCACTTATCACACGGCTACCTTGTTGGCATGTGAATTGTCTTCCTGGCTGTGTGATATTCAGAGGTAATTATCTTATTCACCACTTTGGCGTTAAATTTCGAACATTTGAGACTACCAATTAGCTCTCGATTCCAGTGATGACCTGATCTGATCTGCTTGCACGTGGAAATATCAGCCAATATGTCAAAGAACCCTCTGGTTGGACACTACACACACTGGTTGGTAACCTTGATAACATTTCCATATATAAACCGATCATACAGGATCGTGCCTCTTCCAGTAACTTACCTCTTTGTGCCATCCGCTTAAGTGTTGTAACTATGTTGATATATTCGTATAATCTATTGCCTTGCTATATTTTGCGCTTCATATATAAATGTTGTGTACCCTCATGTATTCTATATCTTGTATAGATCTGATGATGTTTTGAATTGTAGAATATATGATTTATTCGAGAAATTTTCGTCATGAATTTTCCAAATATGGATAGGCTGTGTGTTTTTCTCTCTTAACACATCCGTCATATTATTACAATAATAATAATAATTATTATTATTGCTAATATTATTGCTACTAGTATCAATATCATTATTACTATCATTATCATCATTATTATTATTATCATTATCATATTATTATCACTATTATTATTATTATCATCTTTATTATTATCATTATTATTACTATTATTATTATTATTATTATTATCGCTATTATTATAAACTGTTATTATTAGTAGTAGTATCATTATTATCTTTATCAATATCTTTGTTATTATTATCTTTATTCCACTTATTATTATCGCTAACATCTTCTTATGTCATTATCATATATACTATTATCATAATTATTATTATTGTTATCATTATCATTATCATTATTATTATCATTATTATTGTTATCAT
>NC_051403.1:1814716-1818318 GCF_015228065.2 Penaeus monodon | reverse complement strand
TTATATATATTTTAAATATATATATATATTTACCACACACACACACACACACACACACCCACAAACCACACACCACACACACACCCCCACACCAACACACATATATCTATATATATATTATTATATATATATATATATATATATATATATATAATATATATATCATATACATACATTCACACACACACCACACACACACACACACCCCAAAACACACACACACATCCCACCACACACACGCACACACACACAACACACACCCACACACACACACACACACACACACACATATAATATATATATATATATATATATATATAATAATATATATAAAATATATATATATATATTATATATATGCATATGTATGTGTGTGTGCGTGTGCATGTGTGTATGTGTATGTGTATGTGGGGTGTGTGTGTATTATGTGTGTATGTGTGTGTGTGTGTGTGTGTGTGTGTGTGTGTGTGTGTGTGTGGTGTGTGTGCGTGTGTCTGTGTGTGTGTTTGTGTACACAGACACACACACACAAACCACAAAAAAAAAAACGTCAATAGCTTTCCACCGGTATACATCGGCCGTTATGAGGACGTTACATCCTATACCCCTGCCTACCCCCGCTCAGTTCCTGGCTAATATAGCCGCACCCCAGCAAGGTTTTTAATTAGTGGGCTAGTAACTAGCCCCGGGAACGAACTAACAAAACTTCCCCCTCCCTAGGGGGCCCGGGCAGGTTCCCCCGAAGAAAAATAGCTTGTTTCACTGTAAGCTTGGGCTTACAAGCCCTTACTCTCCTATAAAAATGCTATTTAAAATAGTAAAAACTTTAAAACAAGCTAAAAAAGGTATGCAAGCTCTTACCCCAGCTTTAAGATTTCAATATAATAAAAAATAGAAGAAAATGGCTATGGTTCTCTTAAAACAAGGATACAGTGAAAGAAATTTAAAAAAAATATATAAAACAACCAATAAAAAGTGCATCGTCCCGTGCGTTTGCCCGGTTAATTCCGCTTTCTTCTGGGGAGACTCAGGTATTCCCAGCGCTCCGCGCGGCTGGCTAAGTATGGGTCACTACAAGACAACCTGATGGGCGGGTCATCCACAGGGAAACGAGCTAGGGGCCCATATAGCCTGAGTTGGCGATCCCGAATTATGCAAGTAAAAAGGTCCCATGCTAGTCTCACGATGTAACCGCCGGATGGGACACGTGGTCCTGCCAACTGTACCCCCTGTCAGGCGAAGGGACTTGTTACAAAAGGCATCAAAACGAGACTCCAAGAGACTGGATAGCGTCCAGGTTCGCTTCCATAGAGCAAAACTGGCAAAACCCAAAGGCCTTGAAGACACGCAGCTTGGTCCTTCTGCATAGATACCGACATCTCCAAATGCTCTTGTTGATCGAGTTCATGGCTACTGTTTCCAGACCAATCCGTCTATTGACTTCTTGGTTTGACAGCCCCACGCTACCAAGGTATGTAAAACTCTCCGTAACTTCAAACGTCCTCGAAGCAAGCATGGATCGACTGAACGGGTTTCCCCTAACAGGCCCCCAAAGTCCTAAAATCTTGGTCTTGGTCCAGGAGATCTCTAGGCCTGGGGGCTTCGCCTCGTTGCTAAATGCATCAGAGCCGCCACCAGTGACTCCAAGGACTCAGATAGGATACAACATTGTTAGCAAAGTCAGGGCTGAGACCTTGATATTGCCTAGGTTGCTCCACACTGACTTTGGCTAGTAGCTCTACCCATTATCCTTTCATACAGGTGTTGAAAAGTGTAGTTGCAAGGAAAACAGCCTTGCCTCACTACTAAATTTAAACAGGGAAGAAGTTCGACAGACCCCCCACCACACTTGACGCACTTTCAGTAATAGATAAGGGCTTGCTATTAGGCCAAAAATCGTCGGAATTCCCCTGAGTCTCAGGATCTTCCATAGCGATTCCCGATGCACGGAGTCAAACGCCTTCTTGAGGTCGATGTGGTTGCAAGCAACCCACGACCAAACTCACGACAGCGTTCCACAATTGCTCGAAGAGCTGTATACGGTCTTTTGTGGACTTGCCAGGAGTAAATCCAGACTGCTCCGGTCTCTGATCCCTCGGGAGATGGTTCTGGATCCGTTTCAGAAGAATGTAGGAAAGAACCTTGCCTGGTTGCCGCCCAGTGTAATGCCGCGGTAGTGTACACACACACACACACACACACATATATATGTATATATATGAATATATATATATTTATATATATATATATATATATATATATATTATATATATATATATATATATATATATATATATATATATATTATATATATATATACCCATAGATACAAATACCAATTTACCTTACAGCGGCATGTGATACAACACTCCAGATGCACCCTACACTGACGGATGTTACGTTACGCAATGAAAATGCCAGAAACAAATATACTGTAGCAAGGAAAGAGGACGGCAGTTAATTGATGGGACAATATTTAACAGAAGGTCGAGATATTGCACAGTGTCTGACTGAGTTTTCATCTCCTTTCAGTAGAATTTCTGAAAAGGTTTAACTTAAAATGTTTATTGAATTCGAATGCAATAGTTTCTTTTGAATTCCATAGTGGTGTAGGGGTGATTCATAGTATAACACAGAACTGCCTTCAAATGACAATCTATTGTCGTAGTTTCAGGTCCTGTTCGACGTATTGGAGGAAGGCAAAAAGAATGTTCCTCTCTCTCTCTCTCTCTCTCTCTCTCTTCTCTCTCTCTCTCTCTCTCTCTCCTCTCTCTCTCTCTTCTCTCTCTCTCTTTCTCTCTCTCCTCTTTCTCTCTCTCTCTTCTCTCCTTTCTCTCTCTCTCTCTCTTTCTCTCTCTCTTTTGCTTCGTTTATTTGACTCGACCAATGACCGGTGCTTCCCTCAATGGCCTAATAAGAGTCAACCACCCAGGTTAGCCAGCCGAAAATAAGTCACCCCAGGGAAGCCAGGCAAACATAAGTCACCCAGGGAAGCCAGGCAAACATATGTCACCCAGGGAAGCCAGGCAAATATGAGTCACCCGGGGAAGCCAGGCAAATATGAGTCACCCAGAGAAGCCAGACGAACATAATTCACCTAGGGAAACCAGGTAATTATGCGTCAGCCAGGGAAGCCAGGCAAACATAAGTCACCTAGGGAAGCAAGGAAATATAAGTCACCTAGGGTAACCGGGCATATAAATGTCAGCCAGGGAAGCCAGGCAAATATAAGTCACCCAGAGAAACCAGACAAATATAAGGGAAGCCACTAACTGGGTCGGCTGCAGCTGTCAGTAAGCAGTATGCTCTCGGAAGAAAGGAAGACTGCAATAAGCCGCTTATAAATTATAAAAAAAAATCAAAATGATATTTTTTTTCATCATCATCACGAAGCTGACACGAGTAAATTTTACAGCATTTTTACGATTAAATTTCACTTCACTTCGTCTTGGGCGAACCAAAATTTCCATCCGAGCGGTGGAGGCGATCCAGAAGGACACCACATGTTCATATAACGCCAACACCGATACGATATTAAATTTTGTGAAACCATCAAGAGCACCAGAAACCCTTTGCAACACATACGTAGATATGCCAAGTAT
>NC_051403.1:1809716-1812216 GCF_015228065.2 Penaeus monodon | reverse complement strand
ATATAAAATTATATATATAATATATTTTATATATATATGTGGGGTGTGTGTGTGTGTGTGTGTGTGGGGTGCGTGTGGTGTGTGTGTGTGTGTGGTGTGTGTGGGGTGTGTTTGCGTAAATATATTTGTGTGTGTGTGTGTTGATGGTTAGCCCATAATGGTTCTTCATATTTTTAAGAAGTAGATCACAAGATACTTGCGGTGTGCCCATTGTGATCCTCAGATCAACCAACAGGGTAGATGGTACCTGAGAGTCGAAGTTTCGTCGCAAGACGAGAGTGACCGTCTCCGTGCAATATGTGACATTCCGGGGGGCTCAAGTCTCATGTTCTCTCGAAACAGGTAATCAGTATAAGGGAACCTGTCAGTAAAACATCTTAGAAGAAAGTTTCGGGTGTGGAAAATCACCCCAAAAGCTCTTCTAACTTTGGAAGTTTGTCCTTTCAAAAACCCATAGTTCCATCTCAAAGTAAAGCCATATGTACCCAACCCTATGCAGTGCTTCCAATGCAAGGGTTAGGGCACGGAACCCACTCGTCCGTCTTAAAGAAAAAGGACTAAAATAGTGTGTAGATTATGGTATACAGGTCTTTGTTGTTAGTCAACACTCAGTGTCCTATCACAGCAAAGAAGTTCATGAAGATTCTTCAAGCAGTGTAAAGGATACAAATAAAAGAAAGAAGTATCAGTAATATGGAATAAGAAGAAAGTTGCAACACACAGGCATCATGCCTGTGTGTTGCTCAACCACGCAGATAAGTCCTTTGCCTCTGTTCTAACCCAACCTCCCTCCCGTCATCTCTTAACCTCCTTCTTGAACCACACGCTTTGCCACTACAGTTCGACCTCAGTCCTCAAATCCAAAATTGCCTCTGGTGAGTGAGAAGTAGAAGCGAGGTGTCTATTGAGGTAAGGTCTCTGGAGCCATTAGGAAAGGCTCCAAAGGATTCAGCGGTGACGCTCCGGCTGCCACCACATCCACAGGGCCAGTTTAACCAAATTCTCGGGCAACTTCTTTCCCCAGAGAAAGGAATCCTGACCTGTCCAGGGGGAAACCTGCACATAAAAGTTCCACAAGTAAAAAACATCCCTCCATAAGGCACCCCCAAGGGCGCTGGTAAGGAAAGCCTAAAGGTGTGGGGCAGGTGTTAAGCACAGATTGCTGCCAACCATCTTATGAAAGGTAGCTTGTCTATTTGAATAAATGAATACCCTGATTCAGTGGAACTGTCGGGGAAATTCATTCAGAATAGGATAAATGGCAACATCTGATTGCTTTATGTAACACAATTTTATGTGCCTTCAAGAGATTAAGACCGGGAAAATCGTCCCGATTTCGAGAGGACCCCCAAGTCCATTGGGGGACCTTTGAAAATGGACCGATGGGAAACAGTAATGGGGGTTACATCAGGAAATTCTCTTTCAGGCCACACACCTAAAGGAGGCTAGATGGACATCGTGGAACAGTATGTCTCCTCGATTAACTCGGGGACCCCCTCAGCAAGGGTCTGGGACAAGGTGCACAAGATTGTTGGAAAAACACATCTGTGTCACCATCTACTCTAAAAATTACTGGCATACTTCTCACAGACAAATAAAAAATAAATAAATAAGACAGCAAGAAAGAAAGAAATAAATAAAATATTATATTGCAAATGCACTAGCTATGACCATGACAGAGATCTCTGGAGCATTTTACACCCCCTGATTCTCTACCCCTCTGTCTGAAAAGGAATGACGGCCCAAAGTCCCTTCTTCAGTAGGGCTCAGCAGGACTTCAATAAAAATAAGAGCTCCCCCAATTTCTAGTTGGACCTATTCAACAGGATCTTTAGGGAGGACACGGTTGTTTGGTTGAGGACTCTAAGCAGTCATGAAGGGTTAATTTATTCACACGTAAGAGTTCACTAGATTTTGTGATGAAAGTCAATCGTGATTTACAAATGATCAAAGAATGAAATAAAGGCTGTCAAATGTCCTGCTGCGATGCGTCTGAGTGACGTCACAGTCATTTTGATGGCTGAGAGTACCCGCTACTTTTTTTTTTCGGGATCACAATTTAGTGTTATGGGATCCTAGCTGGATAACTAATAATGTTGCAAAGTAATCATTCAATCAGCTCCCTGGCAATACTTTGGGAATAGAATAATATACATAGATCAATTATAACTTCAATCTCACATCTCCCTCCCTTTTACAATTGTAGCAATGTGTTACATTTGTACTTTAACATTTCACAAACTACATAAGTCACGACTTAGTTAATAAACGAGTAGAACGTCTGCACTTTTTACGTTTGTCACAATCTTCTCCATTTGCTTTTCTGGTGTTTGCTGAAAATGGGGGGTTCCATTTTCCAAGCTGAAAAACTTTTGGTGTTGGTATTGTTGGAGGAAACGTCGATTTCTCATAACACATTGGGTGCTGTCTTGACAAGTTCACATTCTATTAGTCTTTGGGTTTTATTTTTTGGAAAGATTCGTCGACTTTATCCATCTTA
>NC_051403.1:1802305-1809616 GCF_015228065.2 Penaeus monodon | reverse complement strand
TTTATATATATATATATATACAAAAAAAATTAAAAAATATATATATATATATTTTATATATATATATATATTATATTCTATATATAATAATATATATATATTATATAGAAACTTATTATATATATATAATATTATTTTCTATATATAATATATATTATATATTTTATATATATATATATGTATATATATAATATTTTATATTATTATTATATATATATAATATAATATTTATTATATATATATATATAAAATATATATATTATATCTAAAATTATGTTTTTTATATGTTATATTGTTGTGTGTGTGTGTGTGTGTTTGTGTGTGTGTAGATAGATAGATAGATAGATAAATAGATATTTTTTTATTTATGCCTTTTTTCTGAGTGTTTTTTGTTTATTTGTTTGCTTTTACACACACACTCACACAATCACACACACACAAACAACACACACCACACACACACAAACACACACACCACCACACCCCACACACACCACACACACAACCACACACAATATATTATATAATATATATATAATTATATATATATATATATATATATTATATATACATATATATATAATTATATAATATATATTAAAATATATATATATATAATATATATATATATATATATATATATATATAACTGCCACACAGCCTTAATATATTTCTGAGATCATTCTCTGTGTCACTTTTTTCCCAAATAGTCGTAGAATCGCAATTAATTTAGGAACAACAGCTGGGGGAATGCTAAGGCAGCGTTCAGGAGCCAACCGGATTAAAGCCTCTCGCGGCCGGCTTTTGTGGCAGCCAAAAAGTCTCAGACTGTTCTTTTTTTTTGCCCTTCCTTACAAAAGCCATTTTTCAAATACAAACAATCAAAATAAAAGTCAGTAGGGAGGCCCTGCCCCCCGCCGTCGGAGTATGTGTACAAACGTATATTCATTTATATCTGTTAAAACACATGCATGTCCACGGATTCGCGAATATATATATATAATATATATTATATTTTATATAATATTATATATATATAAAATATATATGTATATATATATATATATATATGTGTATATATATATATTATATATATATATTATATATTATATTTTAATTATTATATTATATATATATAATTTTATATATGTATACCCCAACACAACACCACACACACACACACAACAACAACAACACACATATATATATAATATATAAATATATAAATTATATATAATACAGAGAGAGAGGGGGAAGAGGAAAGAGAGAGAGAGAAAAAGAGAGAACAATATATACATAAATAAAAAAACAAAAAATATAAAAAATTACAATACAGCGTATGAGTGTGTGGTGTGTGTTGTGTATGTATTTGTGGGATGCAGTATAAATAAGAAAGGATAGTAAATTAAAAAAAAAAAAAAAAAAAAAAAAAAAAAAAAAAAAAAAAAAAAAAAAATATATTATATATAATATTTATATATATTATATAAAAAATATATATTATATATATATAGATCTTATCTATAATATATATCTTGGGGCCCGCGGTGGGCCCCGAAATGGGTTTAGAGCCGTCGGACTCACGCCTGTCCACGACGGCAATCTGATTTCGAGGGTTTCCGAGTTCACCGACCGCAGGTTTTGTTTCCCTAGGCAAGGGGGGGGGAACTTTACAAAACAATCGATTGCCTGCCTAGCCACTGGGGGACCAAGTCAGCCCAGTCCACAGTGGCCTGGTAAATAGAGATGGTGAAACTCGGAAAAAAAAAAAAAAAAAAAAAAAAAAAAAAAAAAAAAAAAAAAAAAAAAAAAAAAAAAAAAAAAACATCGGGCGGGAAGGCCACTGGCACACCACCCGCCTCTAATTGCCAAGAAAAGTCCCATGGAAGCCTGGATAACGTCACATGCCCGGTGGGGCAAAGAGACGAATGATAGAAATAAGAGCGTTCGGGACTCAAGACTTGTCACACGGAATCCCTGAAGTTTCGAGGGGCGAGTCACCGAAACACCGCCGCGTTGTTGGTTTCCCTTGGGCCAGGAACTTCAACCTAGTTGCCCTGCCCTACCACTGGTTGGCCAGCCCGCTCAGTCCGTGCTGGTCCCCAGCCCGGATTAAAATAAGAGAGAATGATTACCTACTGGTAACACCGGCACTTCTCCGTGGAAAGGAACCTGGGGGACCCTACCACGTACTCCACTCCCAGAGCATCACAACGTGAAAACTGCAATTGAGTATCCATGCTGTTTGACCACGGCGGCCCCCCCCCCTCAGACAATGAACCTACCGTTAATGATGATGATATATTATTATTATATCTATATATATTATATTATTATATTATTATAGTGTTGTATGTATGTATGTATACATCATGCCATGTATGTAGATGATAGATAGATAGAAAAAGAATTTATTATTTTGCCTTCTCGATGTTTTTTTTATTTGTTTGCTTTACACACACACTCAACAATCACACACACACAAACACAACACACACACACACACACAACACCACACACACACACCACACCCATATATATAATATATATTATATATATATATATATTATATATATATAATATATAGATATATATCATATATGTATATTTAATATATAATATAATATATATATATATATATATATATATATATATATATAACATATAATAATATTAATATATTTTAATTATATATATATATTATATAATATATAAAATATATATATAATCCACCAGTTAATAATTTCTGAACTTTCTCTAGTCCTTTTCCCAATGGTGAATCGCAATTATTTAGACAACAGCACGGAATGCAAAGGCAGTTCAGGAGCCACCGGATTAAAGCCTCTCGCGCGGCTTTTGTGGAGCGCAAAAAGTTAGATGTTTTTTTTTCTGTTCCTTACAAAAAGCCATTTGCAAACAAACAATCAAAATAAAAGTCAGTAGGGAGCCCTGCCTCCGCCGTCGGGAGTGTACAAAACGTATATTCATTTATATCTGTATTAACCATGCATGTCCACGGAATTCGCGAAATATATATATAAACATATATTATAATATATATATATATATAAATATATAATTTTTATATGATATATAACAATATATATATATACATATAATATATATATATATATATATATAATAAAAATATAAAATTTAATTATAATATATATGTAGTAAAAACACAACACCCCACAAAACACAACACAAACAACACCACACACACACACACACACACACACACACCAAACACAATATAATAATATATAATTATTATCATAATATATAATATATATATAAGAGAGGAGAGAGAGAGAGTAGAGAGAAGAGAGGAGGGGAGAGAGAGACATATATACATAATATATCATATTAAACATTTAAAAAATGCGAAATGAGTTGGGTGTGGTGTGGTGTGTAGTATTTGTGTGAAATGAGTATAAATAAGTAAAGAGATAGATAAATTATAAAAAAAAAAAAAAAAAAAAAAAAAAAAAAAAAAAAAAAATAATTATATAATTTTATATATTTTATATTATATATATATATATATAATTTTTATATTTTATATATTATAATGATGTATGTATGATACATACATGCATGTATGAATGAATGATGCATGAATGTATGCGATTTTCTAGTAGTAGTAGTAGTAAAATAAAGTAATGTAGATGACAAAAATAATGGATATATGATGAAATTTAATGGTAATAAAAATGACGACATTAATGATTATGTGATAACAATAATAATGATAATAAAATGATAATGATAATGATAACATGAAAATTTAATTATGATAATAGTATATATGATAATGACATAAAAGAGTTGCGATAATAATAAGTGGATTAAAGATAAAAAAAAGTATTGATAAAGATAATAATAACAAGTTTATGATAAAGATAATAATGATACTACTAATAATAATAACAGTTTATAATAATAGCGATAATGATATAATAATAACAATAATGAAATAATAATGATAATGATGATAAGATAAAAAAAAATAATGTTGATAATAACAATGATAATTAGGGTCATGATAAAAATAATAATAATATAAAATAATAATAATGATAATAATAATAATAAAGATAAAATAATAATAATAATAATAATAATAATAATAATAATAAAAATAAAGATGATAAAAATAATAATAGTGATAAAAATATGATAATGAAAATAATAATAATGATGATAATGATAGTAATAATGCTATTGATACTAGTAGCAAAAAATATTAGCAATAATAATAATAATTATTATTGTAATAATATGACGTATGTGTTAAGAGAGAAAAAAACACACAGCTATCCATATTTGGAAAATTCATGACGAAAATTTTTTTGAATAATCATATATTTACAATTCAAAACATCATCAGATCTATACAAGATTTTAGAATACATGAGGGTACACAACATTTTTAATATGAAGCGCAAAATATAGCAAGGCAATAGATTATACGAATATATCAACATAGTTTACAACACTTAAGCGGATGGCACAAAGAGGTAAGTTACTGGAAGAGGCACGATCCTGTATGATCGGTTTATATGGAAATGTTATCAAGGTTTCCAACCAGTGTGTGTAGTGTCCAACCAGAGGGTTGTTTGGGCATATTGGTGATTTTCCACCGTGCAAGCAGATCGATCAGGTCATCACTGGAATCGAGAGCTAATTGGTAGTCTCAAATGTTCGAAATTTAACGCCAAAGTGGTGAATAAGATTAATTTCGGGAAAATCACACAGCCCCGGAAGACAATTTCACATGCCAACAAGGTAGCCCGTGTGATAAGTGAGGTGAAACGTTCACACAGAACCCAATTAACTCATATTATAATGTGTTGTTTAGATAAAAGACATTAAGTAAATATCACGACATAAATTATTTGAACACTACTGAATTAGACAGATAATAGAAGGTATGTCAATATGTATAATTTTCACAAATAATAATAATAGTGATGTTAATTTTAAATATATATATAATAAAAAATAATTTTATATAATATTATATCTATATATATATATATATATATATATAAAATAATATAATATTATTTATCATTCTAACATTAATATTTTATTTTATTGGAAAATATGAATATATGCAATAAATAATAATAACTAATATATAACTATGCTATAAATATAATTAATTCTTAATAGAAAAAAAAAAAAACCGTTTTTTTCCCTTTTTTGAAAAATTTTTTTGTTTTTCCGTTTTATTTTTTCTGAAATTTTTGTTTTTTTAAAAAAAAAAAGGTTAAAAACCAAACCCAAAAAGGGTTTTTGTTTTTTTAAATTCAAAAAAACAAACCAGGCGGGGTTTTCTTTTGGACCTTTTTTTTTTTTTTTTTTTTTTTTTTCCCCCCCCCCCCCCCCCCCCCTGTATTTTTAAACCTTTCAACAGAACCCAATTAATCAATTTAAAAAGGGTTTTTGTTTAAATGTTAAAAATTAAGAAATTAAATAAATTTTTTAACCTTTTAAAATTTTAACAAAAAGGAAAAGACAATTTTTTTTCCAAAAATAAAAAATAGTGTGTTAAAATGTTTTTAAAATTTAAAGAAAAAAATTTAATAATTAAAAATTATACAATAAATTTATTTAACATATAATTAAAATTTTATAGAATTTAAATTATTTTACTTTTCTAAATAAAAAAAATATTATTTTAATTTTAATATTTAATATATATAAAAAATTTTATAGAAAATGATAAAAATAAAAACCCTAATATAAAATAACATATTTATAAAATATAATATATAATTTTAATTTTATATAAAAAAAATAATAATTTTAATTTTGGGTATTATTATATAAAAAATTTAAAAATAAATACTTTATTTTAAATTATACAAATTTTAATTTAATTTTAATGTTTTTAAAAATGATAAAATAATAAAATTTTGATAATAAAATAAAAATTTTTAAAAATAAAGGAAATATCCCTGAAAAAATAATTTTCCAAAATGATAAAAAAAAAATTTTCTTTAAGGGTTTTTGGTTTTTTAAAAATTATTGAAATTTTCCAAAAACCTCCTTTACAATTTAAAAAGGGGTTTAACATAATGTCTCCTTTGAAAAATTTTAAAAAAAATTTTTCACTTTTTTAAATTTTCCAAACCAAAAATGAAGGTTTTTTTTTTCCAAAAATATCCCTTAAAAATTTCAAATTTTTTTTTGGCTTAATGTTTTTTTTAAATTGAAAATCTTTCCTTAAAATTTTTTTAAATTAAAAAGGGAATCTTATTTCCCCCTGTGGTCGGTTAAATAATTTTTACATTTTTTAGGGGGTGTTTTAAAAATCGGGTTTTTTTTGATTTATTTTATTATTTTTTAAATAAAAATATAATTGTCTTTTTAATAATTACTTATTATAAATTAAAAAAAAATTATTTTTCCCATTGGGGAAATAATATTTTAATATCGATTTACATTTAAATAAAAGATTCCTTTTTTTTTTGGAAAATTTTTATTAATTATAGAAAATTATTCAATCCCAAAGATTATCATTATGCCATGTTTTTAAAAAAGTAGAAAATTTAAAAAAGTGAAAAAAAAGCTGCATTGGGTTAAAACCCCACGTAAAAAAATGCTGAACACCCCAATTTTTAACCTGACACACAAACGTTTTAAAATCCCCCCAAATTTTCAAATTTGGGTTAACCCCGGGCCCCCTGGGAAAATTTCACCCCTTCATATTAAAAAAACCCTTTAAGACCGTAAAAAACCCTTAAATTAGTTGGGGGAAAATCATTGTGGTTTTTTAAACCTTATTTTTTTTAAAGGCTTTTTTCCCTTGGTTTAAATGAATGTTGGGGGGGGTTTTTTTTTATTTAAAAATTGTCCATTGGTATTTTTTTTATCATTTTTGTAACCCCTTTTAGTATTAAAATAATTTTTTAGTTTTAAGTATTATTTATCCTAAACTACTTTTAAATAATACCAATATCATTATTGATTTTTTTTTTATCTCATCACAGCAAAAATTATTATCATTATCTTTTTCACACATCACTTTTTTTTTTATCATTTTTGTTATTAAAAATTACCCATTTTTGGGTATTTTTTTATTTTTCTCATTATATCCAATCTAAAACTAATATTAATGCTATTAGAAATGATAATACTTTAAAGGGTTAAATGATGTATATTTATTATTTATTAATTTTATATTAAAATATAATATATAATATTTTTAATTTATAATATTATATATATTAATTTAAATTTATTATTTTAAAAAATTTTAAATTATAATATATAATTTTATTTTATTTTAATTATATT
>NC_051403.1:1794805-1797305 GCF_015228065.2 Penaeus monodon | reverse complement strand
CTTTCTCTCTCTCTCTCTCTCTCTTCTCTCTCTCTCTCTCTCTATCTCTCTCTCTCTCTCTCTCTCTCTCTCTCTCTCTCTCTCTCTCTCTCTCTCTCTCTCTCTCTTGTTTATTTAGATTTTCACTTTTTGATATAAATGATGATAAAGATATTGATCATGATGATTATGTTGTTGGCTGTGTTGTGGTGATCTTGAAGATAACGAGGGAGATGAGGATGTGCAGATGAAGGAACTTTGCGTCATATGTGAGCAGCGTAAATTTAAGGGGGAAACGAAGAATTACCCTCATAGAGTATCCTGTTCTGAATTGTCTAAATAAATGATAAGAAAAAAAGTTTTCTTCTTTACATACCGTCTTTGGAAATAAACTTTAAGAAAATTTTATGTGTACTTCAGACATTAAACCATCATTTACAGTGTTGTTTATAATGTATTTGACATGATTAGTACAAATATTATCCATGTAATTTCTTTTATTTTCCTCGTTTAACAAAACATTTACCATGTCACATGTCCATTTTTGTTTTGTTTCAAAATAAAGTCTTGTTCTGTGGTATCTATGCTTTATACAAATCTGTATGCACATATATAGGTGCAAACTCACACAATCACTTACACATCTACAACACATACTTAGGAGTTTATGTCGAGGTTTGTGCTTCACCCTGGTAATTGGTTGCTTAATACTTATCCCTCGTCTGACCTGGAAGTTACCAATTTCTTTGCTCATATTCTTAATGCAAGGGTATTGCTTTTGTACCATCAATTTACTCGTATATACGTTTTCGCTCTTCAGAAAACGTACTGAGTTATGCAAAATCTTTTGTAACTCTTCTTGGTACAAGCTTCATGCACCTCCTCTGCCCGTCTAAGTAATCATGTTTTTTGTGTCCGTAGAAGCCTCTAGGAAAGTTTAAGTCATCTGAAAAGGCGTAACGTCTTCTGGACTTACTTATCTCTCTTTTCTCACATTAGGCATTTTTAGTTCACAGTTCCCTTTCGACACGAGCTCTTCTCCCTCTGTCCTCTCACTCCAACCCTTGGTGAGACAGATCATTTATAAATAAGATACGATTTTTCCCGTACTTGCTTCCACTGTCTTTCCAAAGTTGATGAATGTTCAGAAACTAGTATTTTTACCATTTCTCTAGCATTTCATCCTATAATTACGTAATCAATTCTCACTGTGAAACGGCCACACTCCTAATAATCCTCTTGCCCCTCTTACTGCATTCTAAACCATCCCCTTTTGATCCAGACGGAATGACTGAAAGACCAGCAATATGTCACGCTAATTCCAAAGATTTAGTTCTTGGTTTTTGGATTTGATTCGTCACTCCGCCTCATTAATAGATGCAAAAAAGGTTTCTGTTTGTCTGTCTGTCTGTCTGTTTTTTTCCTTCCTCCCCTCTCTCTCTCTCTCTCACCCTCTCTACCCCCCCCCCTCTCTCTCTCTCTCTCTCTCTCTCTCTCTCTCTCTCCCTCTCTCTCTCTCTCTCTCTCTCTCTCTCTCTCTCTCTCTCTCTCTCTCTATATATATATATATATATATATATATATATATATATATATATAAACACACACATAGGGGCAATAAACACATTGAATAACTCTTAGTTGTATAATACACTGATAAGTATTTCAGGTGTACATTGTTAACATTTGTTTGTTTTTATCTGTTTTCATGCATACTCTTCAGACTTTTAGACTAAGCTCCCTCAACCCTTATAATACGGTTCCTCTTTTGGACCTTTAGCGTACATTTCACCTTTTACAGTCTTCACGTTAAAAGGAAGTTGCTTCAACTCACCCCCTTCGCGCTCGGAACACCTGTGACCCAAATTCAGAGGATGAAAGATCGATTACTTAGCCACTTCTATTAGAAGGTGTTTTGCCTTGAGTTAAATTCACTTTCTGTCCTGCGATTTATCCTGGATCCACCACCTAATTCTCTGTCCTCTCGGTTCTGGGTTACAGATAACCTAGGCTGTTTGTGTTGCACTAAACGTACTGTAATATATGGGCTTCTCTTCTGACATATTCTCCGCGGGATCCTGGGTTGCACCTTCCTACGGGAGCCAGGTAAAGTAACAAATACTGAATATCAAAATGATATATAAAAGCATTCTTAATCTTTTTTTTTTTTTTTTTTTTTTTTTTTTACAAATATAAGGCAAAACAATTAATAGAAAGCAATTGCCAGGGAGTTGGTTAATACGGATATGGTTTTTCCCGTCTTTGTTCCTTGTACAATAAACATAGTAACAAAATCAAGATAATTTGACAAATCCTATCCCTAAAAAGACAAGGAAAAAATAAGACATGTAAGTTTCGAAAAGGACAAAGTTGAGTTTGTGAATTGTGTAAAATATAATTCTTAAAACTGTGAACTCACTATCAGCATGGGTGAGGGGGTATACTGATACTTCAAAGAAGAATGCTTAATGCTTGGCAAAATATTAGCGGATAAATTAGAATGCTACAACCAGTCTTCTGC
>NC_051403.1:1777410-1784301 GCF_015228065.2 Penaeus monodon | reverse complement strand
GTTTCACCGTGAGACTGGCTGGGGGCCTGTTACTTGCATAATCCGGGATGCCAACTCAGGCTATATGGCCCCCTAGCTGCTCCCTATGGAGCCCCCGCCCCTCAGGTTGTCTCTCTGGGAGACAACCCCGGGTGGAGGAGACCTGTGAGACGTTAGGAGATCATGGCTTGGGCAACTCGCGAGACCTGTGCGAGGAATTAGAGATGGGCGTGTGCCGCCCGGAGACCGCCCCGAGGGGGTCCGGGCTGGAAACGAAAGGGGGGTGCGGCCATGCCCCCCGCCCGGGGTTTTGCCCCTTTATGATGTGAGATGATATATATATGTATATATATATATATATAATAATTTTATAATAATAAATATAAATATATAATATTTTATATATTATAGATATATATAATTAATATATATATAATAATATATATATTTTATATGATATTTATTATAAAATATATATAATATATTTTATATATATAATTAATATTTTATTATATATTATATAATACTGTGTGGTTTGTATGTGTGGTGTGGTTGTGCATATATACATATACGCCCCAATACATACATATATATATTTAAAATTTTATATATTTAATAAAATATATATTTGTATATAAATATATATATATAATATATATATATTATATATATATTATATAATAAATATATATATATTGTTTGTTGTGGTGTGTGTGGTGTGTGACCTATATTTAAAAATTAATTTTAATATAAATATTTATAATAATATATATATATAATATAATATATATATAATAGTTTATATTGTAATATATATTATATATTATATATATATAAATATATTATATATTATAACTAATATATATAAATAATATTTAATATATAATATATAATTAATTATATTAAAATTTTTGGTGTGTACACACAAAAATACTAAAACTACATATTAATATTATAATATAATAATTTATATTATAATAAATTTTTAAAATTTTATAATATATATTATATATATCACCACAACACACACACCACCACACACACACACACACACACACACACACCACACATATATAAATAATATATTTTAATTTTTAATATAAATTTTATATATACATATATAACATATATAATACACACATATTATACGTATATAATACGTGTGTATGTATGTATGTAATATATTATATATAATATATATATTATATATATATATATATATATTTTATTATATATATATAATATAACCCAAAAAATCACATCTCTATGTCATCTGTAGCCCAGTCTGTTACTTTCTTTGTCCATTTGCCGTCATGTCTCCGACATATAAGACCTGCCCATTGCCGTTTTTTCTTTTTGATGCTCCCAAGCATATCTTCCACTTTTGTCTGTTCACTGATCCTCGTCGCCCTCATCCGATTTCCTTGGCTAATTCCCAGCATCAACCTCTCCATCCATTTCTGTGCACATTAGTTTCCTCTCCAGTAATATGGCTGTAGTCTATGTTTCTCATCCAGAAGCCATAACTGGGAGGACGCATTGGTAAAGACTTTTCTTTTTAAACATAATAGCAAGGAGCCTCTTAGTATGCAAATTGTGTCTGTCGAAGGCACTCTATTCTTAATTTCCTCTTCGCTAGATGTGTCTGTTTGTACGAGTTGCCCTAGGTGTATATACACTTGTCCACTACCTCTAGCGCTTCGCCTTGTACATGTATCTGTTCGAAATGAACTCTAATGTTGAACATGACTTTGGTCCTTTTCTTGTTCATCCTAAGTCTGACTTTCAGATTTTCTCAATGCAGATCGTTCATTAGTTGCTGCATTTTATTTGCAGATTCACTAAAGAGAACAATATCATCTGCAAATCTTGGGTTGTTTAGTTACTCTTCTCCTATTGTGATACCATTTCCGTTCCATTCTAGCTTAAATATTTCCTCATGGCAAGCTGTTAACGGTTTTGGTGAGATGGTATCGCCCTAACACCTTTCTTAATTAGTATTTTATCGGTTTCCGTGTTGAACTTGATGGTCGCTGTCTTATCTTCGTATATATATCTTCCAATATTTTACAATGTACCTCCTCTACACCCTGTCTTCGAATAGCTTCTAGTATTGCTGGTATTTATACAGATTCAAATGACTTTTCATAATCGATGAATGCCATACACAGGGGTTTCCTATATTCGTTTATTTTTCTCTTATTTGGGCGAGCGTGTGGATGTGGTCTGTTGTTGAGAATCCACTGCGGAAGCCTCCCCCATCTCTAGGCTGGTTAGAATCCAGAGTGTCAGATGTGAGTTGTGATGACTTTGGTGAACAGTTTGTTAGGTTGAGAAGGCATTTCATAATAAAAATCCCTGTTGTAATTTTTCCTGTATCTATTACAAGGTCTATACTAATTCCGTCTTCTCCAGGTGTTTTCCCTTTCATCATGCCTTTTAGCACTCTTTTTATTTCTTCTGTTGTGATGTTAGGTACATCTCTAGTTACCGCGTTTGCTTCTATCCGTGGTTGTTTACTTGAGTTGTATGGATCCCTGTAAAAGTCTTCTACTACTCTTATGATTTCATTCTTATTATAGGTCACTGCTTTGTCTGGTTTCTTTACTGCATACATGTGATTTCTCCTTATTCCGAGTCTCCTCTTAGTTGTTTTCATGCTGGTAATCGAGATCAATGTTTCACTTATTATTTGAGTATTGAATTTCCATACATCGTCTCCCTTCTTTTTACATGTTAGTTCAGCTAATTCTAGTTTGTCCCTATTTGACAATACTTTCTTGACCCTACGTTTTTGTATAAGCTGTTCAGTGTCTACCGAGAGCTTGCTGGATCTTTGCTTGATTTTCTTACTGCCTACTTAAAGTGCAGCTTCCTTTCTTATGTCACTGAACTGTTTATTGCTCTAGTCAATGGTGAGATCTTCGTCGCTGAGAAGTGAATATTTGTTTTGGATGTTAAGATTAAATTCTGTCGCTCTGGTCTTCAAGTTAGCTAAATGTGGCTGCGGTTTTCATATGAGTTTGTTCCTTTCCCTTCTGAGGTGTAATTTAACTTCGCCTCTGACTATTCTATGGTCGCTGCCAACATTTACTTTATTTATATCTTCCATATTATTGACTATATTGCAATCTATTTGAAATTATGAAGTCAGTTTCGTTTTTGATGTCAGATAGCGACTTCCATGTCCAATTCCACTGTAGTCTTTTTTCGAAGAATGTATTTAGAATATTGAGTGATCGAGCCTCCGCAAATTTGATTAGTATTTGTCCCCTTTCATTCCTAGTGCCTATTCCGTGATTCCCTACTACGATGTCTACTTCTCTTTATGCGTGTTATAGCATTAAAATCTCCCATAATTATTGTGAAATGAGTTTTTACTCTCTCGCAGGCTAAATGAACCTCTTCATAGAAGCTCTCTATTTCTTCATCACAGGTTGGAACAAAGGCTTGAACAATCTTTAAGTTGTACCTATTGTTTAGTTTTATTGATACTGAAGCCACTCTTTCGCTTATACTATAGAATTGCACAATATTCTTGGAAACCTAATGTGCTAGCTACCCTGGGGTTTACCTGCCCAGTAGTATCTTGTGTTCTTCACCTAGTCTTCTAACTTCACAGTCCTACAACATTTCATTTAATGAAAGAGAGTTCCTCAAGTAATGCTTGTAAGTCGGATTCAGTTCTCATTGTCTTTATATTATATGTGGAAAGATTCATCAACGTGGGGCGGCCTGTTTTTAACAAGTAATTTTTAGAACCCTTTGCTCTGGAACGATCCTGATCACCTCCGTAACCAAGTGCTCCTTCGCCTCTGGGGAAAGAGGGCCATTGATCTGTTAGTGCAGTCATGGTTTTGGATTGTGAGGTAAACAGTCAAGTTATCCCCCACCTACTGGCTTAGGTGTAGTTTGGTGGGAGGGGGAATAGTTTAGCCGAAATGCCACTGATAAGCCCCCTCACCATGGTTGGCCCTGTCTAGTGTAGACTTATGTGCAGCAACGCACGGCCCTGCTCACTACACCAGAGTATAGTCCTGTGAGCATGGGCTTGCATATCAGAAGTGCATATATGTGTGATTATATTTTATTTCTTTTTGCATATGTACACCTAGTGCAGATATAGTTGTTCACCCGCAAATGCCTTAAGTACTATGTATATGTTTCTTTTCGTGCACATGTACATGCAAGTATATGACTTTCCATATGCTCCTATACATATGATATGCATGCATACTCCTACATTATACACAGTTACACACATACACATACATACACATTTATAGAAATATGCGCATATCATATGTACATACATATGTGTATATGCATCCACATATATGAAAACACACATACATATCTTGTATACGTACTTATGACTATACATACATACATACATACATACATATATATATATATATATATATATATATATATATATATATATATATATATACATATACATATATATATATATATATATATATATATATATATATATATATATATATATATATATATATATAGCCATACATATGCTTCAGCACACGTGTATGCAACCACATATATGCAAACACACACATACATATCTTGTACATGTACTTCTGGCAATTTTTTTTTTTTTTCTAACGATTGGTTCATGTTTGAGCCGCCGTGGTCACAGCATGATACATAATTGTAGTTTTCATGTTGTGATGCTCTTGGAGTGAGTACGTGGTAGGATCCCCAGTTCCTTTCCACGGAGAGTGCCGGTGTTACCTCTTTTAGGTAATCATTCTCTCTATTTTATCCGGGCTTGGGACCAGCACTGACTTGGGCTGGCTTGCCCATCCAGTGGCTAGGTAGGCAATCGAGGTGAAGTTCCTTGCCCAAGGGAACCACGCGCCGGTCGGTGAATCGATCCCTCGAACTCAGATTGCCGTCGTGCCAGTTTTGAGTCCGATGCTCTAACCACTCGGCCACCGCGGCCTTGGCGATCATGGACTTCCATGATTTTTCTTGGCAATTTAGAGCGGTGGTTTGCCGTTGCCTTCCGCCCGGTGTTTTTATCGAGTCACCATCTCTATTTACCCGACACTGACTTGGGCTGGCTTACCCACCCAGCGGCTAGGCAGGCAATCGAGGTGAAGTTCCTTGCCCAAGAGAACAACGCGCCGGCCGGTGACTCGAACCCTCGAACTCAGATTGCCGTCGTGACAGTCTTGAGTCCGATGCTGTAACCACTCGGCCAACGCGGCCTATAATAAAAAATAGGTTCATGTTTGAGCCGCCGTGGTCACAGCTTGATACTTAATTGTAGTTTTCATGTTGTGATGCTCTTGGAGTGAGTACGTGGTAGAGTCCCCAGTTCCTTCCCACGGAGAGTGCCGGTGTTACCTTTTAGGTAATCATTCTCTCTATTTTATCAATGACTTGGGCTGGCTTGGCCACCCAGTGGCTAGGTAGGCAATCGAGGTGAAGTTCTTTGCCCAAGGGAACAACGCGCCGGCCGGTGACTCGAACCCTCGAACTCAGATTGCCGTCGTGCCAGTCTTGAGTCCGATGCTTTAACCACTGGCCACCGCAGCCTTACTTATGGCTATACATACACATATATATATAGCAATACATATACTTCCGCATGTGTATAAGTTTATGAGTTCACATTAGTGTTCACCCACATATATATGTATACGCCTGTACATGCATATATATACATATATATATACATATACACATAGATACACGTATATATACACATGCACACACACACACATACCCATACCCATATATACACATACAGACACACATATATATGCATATATACACACACCTATACATATACATACATAAACATACACATACATGCACATGCATATACATAGATATACATACACTAATATGAATATATACATACACACAAACACTTATACAGCTGCACACTTCTGTGCATAGACACTCATCATCATCAGAGGGGTAACGCCGACGGGGGCGCATGGTTGCATCCACCCTTCGCTTGCAGCCACAAGGTCCCTTCATTCATGCTGCTCAAGCTATGACCTCCTAGGTCGTCCCACTGGCCTCCTTCTTTCAGGATGGGCAGGGTCATCCACAGGGAAACGAGTTAGGTGCCCATATAGGCTGAGTTGGCAAACCTGGATTGTGCAAGTAACAGCTCCCATGCCAGTTTCACGATTTAGACGTTGGTTGAACACATGGTCCGAACACCTGTATCCCATGATCTGGTGAAGAGACTTGTTACAAAAGGCATCAAGATGAAACTTTAAAACACTAGATAGCATCCAGGTTTTGCTTCCATAGAGCAAAACTGGCAGTATCAAGGCCTTGAAGACACATAGCTTAGTTCTTCTGCATAAGTACCGACATCTCCAAATGCTCTTGATCGAGTTCATGGCTCCTTCTCCAAGAGCAATCCGTTTACTGACATCTTGGTCTGACAGCCTAGAGATATGGCCTATGCTACCAAGGTGTGCAAAGCTCTGTGTGACTTCAACATCCTCACTGCAAGCATGGATCGACTGAATGGTTCCCCCTAATAGGGCTCCAAAGTCTTGAATCTTGGTCTTAGTCCAGGAGACCTCTAGGCCCAAGGGCTTCGCTTCATTGCTAAGTGCATCAAGAGCTGCAACTAGTGATTCCAGAGACTCGGATAGGATAGCCACATCATCGTAAATGTCAAGGTCTGAGACCCTAATATTGCCCCGTGTTTCTCTACACTGACTTTGGATAGTAGCTCTGCTCATTATTCAGTCCATGCAGGTGTTGAAAAATCTTGGTGCAAGGACACAGCCTTGCATCACCCCTGAATTAACAGGTAAGAAGTCTGACAGGCCCCCACCACACTTTACAGTACTTTCAGTACCGGTATATAGGCTTGCTATTAGACCAACAATCCATGTCAGAATTCTCCTAAGA
>NC_051403.1:1769910-1772410 GCF_015228065.2 Penaeus monodon | reverse complement strand
GCTGTGATGGTTTCAAGTGGAAAGAAAAGCTTAAGATCGGTTTAGTGGCGAAGGATGGTGGAGAGGTCCACGGCTGCTCAAACATGAGCATACCGTTATTGATGATGATGATTTTATATATATATATAATATATATATATATATATATATATATATATATATATTTTATATATTTTAATATAAATTTTATATATATTATTAATATATATATATATATATATATATATATATATATTATATATATATATATATATATATATATATATATTTTATAATATATATGTTATATATATAGATATATCTATTTTAAAATATATATATATATATATATATATTAATATATATATATATATTTGAATATATATATATATATATATATATAAAAATATATATATTAATTATATTATATTATATATACTAATTTTTTTATAATATATATAATTATATAATATATATAAAATAATATATATACTTTATATATATATATATTATATATATTATATATATATATATATATATATACATATATACATATACATATACATATTCCCTTACAAGAACATTATTTTTCAGTCTAGTCGGCACAGGTCGGGCTCCCCTCATAGGTAATAGATTTAAATCACTGGATCACACGACCCACATAAACGATGTGTGTAACTTCTATCTTTAAAATAGCTTATTGTAAATTCCATAACCGTTTTTGCTAGCTTAGAGTAGTAAGATTTTACAAATAGTGATTTAGAAAGTGATTTACTAGCCCAAACACAAGGAAAAGTTTGCGAGGTCGTTTGAACATGCACGATGTAATGATACATTGAAGCATTCCATTTGGATATCTCAGTACTTTCCTAGACAAGGACTCGAACCCACTTACTCAAGAAAACTTCCAGAGAGTTCAGAGCTGAGAAACAAGATCATACGGTCAACTTACATTTAAAACTCTCTGGAACTAATTGTAAAATTTTTTATAATGTACTCTATTGAGTGTATAAAGATTATTTCCCTGAAGGTGGTGCAGTATCTGGCTAGACAATCCTTTTAAGTGGGTAAAGGTAAGTGGGTCGTGTGTTCTAGTAGTTTTCTCTCTGGCCACTGCCTACAGTGAGTGGTTTCGATTCCTTGTCAGGGAGGGTATAACTGTGTTTGTATAAGATACATTACTCAATTACAGCATCGCATTTATGGGATGTGTACGTGTGTGTGTGTGTGTGTGTGTGTGTGTGTGTGTGTGTGTGTGTGTGTGTGTGTGTGTGTGTGTGTGTGTGTGGGGTGTGTGTGTGTTAGGTGTCATGTGTGTGGTGTGTTTGTGTGTGTGTGTGTGTGTGTGTGTGGTGTGTGTGTTTGTGTGCGTGCGTGCGTATGTGTGTGTTTGTGTGTGTGTGTGTGTGTGTGTGTGTGCTTGTGTGTGCGTGTGTGTGTGCAGTAATGCATGCACATACAAGAGAGAGATAAATAGACGGATGAGTCTTTTCTAACAACAAAATCCATCTTCCTCCATTAAGCCTTAATTTACTAAGGCAACTGGAAGTTTCGTCGTTGGTAAGACAGTATCATACATCTCTGAAACGATATCATTGGAATTCCCGTCGTACTTGGACGTATTATGAAGGATTTAATACCTTCAAGTCTCGTTACTCAGCTGCTTTTAGGAGGCATAAAACGAGCGAAATGCCTTCAGAACATGCAGATAGAGTATTCATTGATTGTGCATCACCTTTACTAATGACTCGTGGAAATTTTGAATGCGTGATGTATATTATGTAAATTAGTAAATGGAGACATGCAAACATGTCCATGGAGAAAATCGGTAACTTCTCTATATGCTTGTTTGTTTCAATAAATTAGAGCATGTAGTGATTTATTCATCATAGTAAGCTTCCGGTGTATTCTCATAACGGGATATAGCTCTATAATCAAAAGGCAGTATATCAGCTAAATTATGCGAAATTATAAGAATAACATCTTACAAAATTGTACTCTCCAGGTTTCAAAATCATTTCATTTAAATAAATCTTTGCCTAGCCATCTTGAAAGAAGTAATTTGGCCAAGTGGATTAGAGGGAAGGGAGTGATACTGGTAGTCGGACCATCGCTAAAATCACTATTTGTTTTGACGGTGTGTGTGTGTTTACTAACTGCAGTATACCACATTGTTTAATTTCATGAAAAATATTTCTAGTAAGAGATGTATTTATTACCTATCTTCCAACACGTCTCACAGTATGGGTGTTACATACTTGCGTATTGAGTTATTCTGGAGTAAGAACCTGTTTGGTAATCATTTAATTTGAGTGAAAAACTACGATACATCAGTTAGAAGTCACTTTTTATTTTGACGGTTTGGTGAAATTACTCAGTGACTTTTCTTCGCGAAATAAGATAATTGAACTAAGCAGAACATACCAATCCTATTTGACTGTGTATATGAAATTTTCCATTTTTCCTTTTTATGTGGGTGTGTGCGGGGGGGTTTTTGGGGGGGCGGGTGTGTGTGTGTGGT
>NC_051403.1:1760146-1769810 GCF_015228065.2 Penaeus monodon | reverse complement strand
TATATAATATATATATATTATATATATTTTATATGTATATATAGAGTATAGTATATATATATATATAATAATATATATATAATATATATATTATATATATATATATATATATATATATAAGCATAAATGCACATACAAATGTTGTAAATATTGTAAATGAGACTACAGTTTCGAAATCCACCTGGATTCCATCCTCAGGTCTTAAAAGAAAATGGGGAGAAGGGGGTATAAAATAGAGGGAGAAGAGGCAACGCGGTAACACGGGGCAATTGAGGATATACGAACGAAAGCGAAGAGGACTATGGGTGGTCGGCATAAGGGAGAAGGCGGAGGATGGGGGAAGCGAGGAGACTATTGACAGGAGAAAGCCGCTGCTCAAGTTTAAATTAGGCAGTAGCTTTATTAAGGAGCATTCCACCAGTCTACGGGCGTGGATATCAACAGACAGGAAGACAATTCGCGTCGCTGACCAATCCATCTGATAGCATATGTCCCAATGCTGGCAGAAGAGGGCGTTGTTGCTGTGTCCCCTGGGTACTGCGTAATTGTGTTGAGACAGACGCTTAGTGAAACTGGCGCCTGTCTCGACAAAGTACTTCTTGTCACAGGAGGGACAAGGAACTGCGTGGGTGCCCACTCTCGAGGTAAAGGGAGGACTGGTGTGGACCAGGTAGCGACGGAAATTGTTCACCTGGCGAATGATCAGCCTGCAGTTGAGTGGGTGAAGAGGGCGACGGAGAGAGTAAGCTGATAGCAGGTAGGTGAGGAGTCTCTTTAGGTGCGATACACACACACACACACACACACACACACACACACACACACACACACACACACACACACACACACACACACACACACACACACACACACACATACACACAGCAAAAAGACAGAAAAAGGGAGGGATAAGATAAAAAGAAAGAAAGAAATGGAACATATAGAACGGAAACCTTCCACAAGAGTGACGCCAATATCACTCGCTTTCTTCTCATCCAGCGGCCTAAATTCCTTCATGTGGCTTCGTTTGCAAAGAAATGTACGAATAAATTGTTCAGAAAAAACTCCTGAAGACAATTTCGCTGTAATCTCGCCAGATATCAGATATATCAGATATAACAGATAAAATGATGTCCGAGTTGTGGACACCGTTAGTAAAGTTGTCAGCAGAAAACGGAAGGTAAATGAATGGATAGATGAAAATACTAATAAAGAGGTAAGAGGAAAACAATCCCTATGCATGTATAAGAGGAAGTGAAACAAACTCAAAAGGAAAATCAGTTTACTGGTTTTCTTGCACTAAAAATTAAAGGATAAAAGTGATTCGTTCCCACGTAATGATATGATAATAATTATTACAATAATCCTTACAGGGATTGACTCGTGAAATTCCTAAATTACATTTGAAATAAAGAACAGAAAAAAAGTGAAGATTAGATTTGGGTTTACTTTATATTTTGTTCGCGTGTCTTTCCTCTTAAATAAGCATGTCCATGAGCCATGTTCGTGTGCTTTGTGTTTCTTCAACCCAGGTGAGTGACGAGACAGAAACATGAATGTTAATACTGTAGTTTATGAAACTCGCAAACATGGGACGATTACGAATTACTGGTTTTAGGAATAAAAAAAAAAGAAAAAAGAAAAAACCCGGAAAAGCCTGGAAAAAACGGATATGTTTTTTTTCTTTCTTTCTTACTTATTTTTCATGACTCATGGAATCACCATCGAAGATATTCTCTCTCTCTCTCTCTCTCTCTCAAACACACACACACACACACACACACACACACACACACACACACACACACACACAAACACACACACACACACACACACACACACACACACACACACGTTTCTCTCTCTTTGTCGCAGTCTCTGTCTGTCTTTCCGGTTCACTCCACTCTTCCGCTTTGTTACCATTTTCTCTTGTACAGCTGTAACAACGACAATCAAATTCGGAAGCCAACCTGAGTGTCTTCAACAGTGAAAATTAAATACAGGTAATCCTTATTGTTTGGCAAGTGATTAACAGTTCACAGGGAGGGGGACTCGGTCGGGTAAAGGTTATTGGTATTACATGATGTTACATTATATTTTATGTAAAGGTAGTTATTTGATAATACTGTTTATTAGTAAAAGATTAATATGGGTCAAGATCTTCTATGAAATACCTTTTAATCGTCACATATGATGACAGTTATGGTCAGACACAAATTGGGTATATGCAATGGAATCACAACCTAAGGGTACTGCAAGATTTGAAATCAAATATATATTTGTATGTATGTATACATACGTTACAATGTAAACAACTGGGAATAACAGACAACCAGTGACCTGAAAGGCAAACCTTAACAACGCCGTAACGACCGTGCGCTGGCCCTGCGAGGGTAACACATGGCGGCCGTACTTCGGTGGTTCGGCTTGCCTCTCCTTGTCCCTCCTGGTACCTCGCCTGCCTCCCCCCGCTCGCTCGCTCGTTCTTTGTCAGAGTCCGTCCGCGCGTCAGTTGTGCGAAGGATAGCGAAGGGGAAAGCGAAACAGGGAGGGAAAATGAGAGAGAGGAAGAAGAGATAGATGGAGACAGACTATAGACGGGAAGAAAGAATACGAAATAGAGAGAGGGAGAGAGAGATGTTATGTACAGAAAATTCACCCGGAGTGCAAGCATGGATACTATATACTTAATAAAAATGCATGAAGACGAACTGCTACTATTCATGTAAGGAAAACTTTCCGCGTGGCTCTGGATTACCTACTATGTCAGTAGCTACGCTTATTAGAGACAGAATCTCTATGTGCAAGGAGTGCTTAGCTTGTATGCAGTTCATACATATTACCTGTGGATATCTATACATGCATGTGAATAATCTATGCATCAACCCAATGTCAGCGGGTGGCAAGACTACAATGCCATGCCCACTGCAATAAAAGTTTATCTATTGTCTTTACGCATAGATCGCTCTACAAGTGCTTAGTCATCAAGCAGTCAGCCATTAGTCTTACCTATCTCACCCTTTTCCTTCATTTTATGAACGCTTCATTTCTATTATTTTATTGTCTTTGATGCTATTAATATATCAATACTACTTTCAATAATCATAATATCAATAAGAATAATTATGTTAATATTTAATAGTATTGGAAAGAAAAACATTTTCCCGCCAATTCAAGGAATGGGGAAATCAGGATCGGTCACGAGAGCTAACTGATAGACTCCTTGCTGGCTGAGCACACGTGACTCACTAACATCAAAAGGGGACAGAACATAAACCCGCTGTCACTTGGGTTAATAATTAAGACATTTACGATTTTATATTAAGAAAGAGTTCTATCAAAAGAAATATAATGTATGTCACACTCTCAGTACAAATTTCAGTGTATATGTGGAAGGGTAGGTAATTTGTAATAAAAATTCTACATACGTCTACAGCATGGGCAATCGTTATTGGACAGCAGGCATTCCATATAATAAAATGTATCACCTCCAAAAATAAATCTTGTTTAATTGTTTTCACTTTTGTTACGACTAATAAGGATTGTTATTCCTTCATGTAGATGATACTACAAGCCATTCTAAATATTATCTTGTCAATGTGAGTTCAAGCTATTTACAGGTGAACTGACTACTGTGTGTTTACACCTGACCGCCATAGGTAATTTTACTGCTACCTTTGCACTGATTACCGAGACAGATATGGAATAACACCTGCAACTTTCACTTTATTCATTGCGGCAAACTATGGTATTTTCGGATCTCACGCCACGTGTTGTCATGGGCTCTTATCCTATTACTCTGAGGTGCGTTCTATGAATAATTATTTTCACTTCGGACCCTGTTTCCAATGCCAATTACATCAACTAAGATGGGTTATCCCCAAGGTTCCAGAGCCCCAAGTGGTGGGCAGGAAATATATATAGTTGACCATATCCCCTCAACACGAGACGTAAACCCCGGCCAAAACTGGAAACAGTCCGATAGGCGGTAAATCATGTCTTCACCAAATGATTCAGGTTTACTTTATGATTCTTTAAACTTAACAACAAAAGGTTCAGTGGCCATTGAGATTCAAAGAGCTTCATTGTGAAGAAAAAAAATTGAGAACAAGTTCTAATCGTTGAGTATGAAGAATGTAACCCTTGCTGCTACTTTCAGACAGATATTAATAAGAATGTCATGAGGGGCAACTTCCGCGCTGGCTCTGCCGTGTGAATTCATAGTTGCTGCGGAGGGACGGGTCATTTCGAATGCATAGGATTCGACGAAGATTGGAATGCCGTAAGCAATCAGCTGACTTAACTAAGGTGAGCCAGCAGAAGTGCCTACCACCTGGTGTGATTCCGGTGAGTGCAAATCCATGGTATAAAACATTTGAAAAGTGCCATGTCAGAGTAAATTACCGCCCAGTTTACTACAAAAATAATAAGCAAAACTCAGGTGGCTTTTAACAGCTCAGAAAGGTGATCTATTTTCCCACTAGCTGCTCTGAAAAATCGAATTTGTCGTAGCATTATGGACATGATACTCGGCAGTAAGAACATGTTACCGTGTTGAAAAGGAAACTCTCAGACAAGCGGCCTTTTTATGACAAAGGGAGGAGAGCAACTTCACGGTTTACAGAAGGGTTTGCATTAATTCCAAGAGGCTGTTTGTTGTCCGAGGTGGTGTTTTCTCTTTTTTTTTGTCTTTGATTGCAGAAAATAAAAGTCATATATTACGTTAGTTTACCTGAATGATCATACTCTCTGTATACTGTGACTCTGCTGATTAATTAGTATAAGTTATAAGTCATACTAAGGAAATCATATATATCTGAGATATCAACGAGGCTGCTCACAAAAGATTTATTACGGAACGAATAATCTCGATAAATTATAAACAGTACGGATGATAACGTTCATTATTATTCTTTATTAATGTAAAATCCAATTGAGTTTCATAGGTTAACTAATGAAACGATACTCACAAAACTGTAAGGAAAAGTTCTCCGGTAATATCGTGTTTACCGTGAAGAACTCTCTTGAACATTTCAGCTCCTGTGAATTAAACAGTTTGTCTATCTAATTTGCACACTGTTGTTTGCAAATTTTCACTTTTAAATTATATATTAGAGTAAGTTGAATTACTATTGATGCGGGGCTGTGTCCATGTACACATATGAAAACACGCAAACACACACACATAGAGTGGCTTTGGTCATGGATTAAAAAAAAAAATCAAAATCCTGTAAGTGTAAACATCATAGTAGAATATGCTCCAAATCCGGATGCTGCAGAACAACAAATTAACATCTTTTACAGCACTCTTGATGAATTATTCTCAACATGTAAATCAAATGAAATCATGATGACACTAACATTTTAATGCTGAAGTTGGCTCAGAAAGAGCTGGGAAGACTGTTGGACCGCACGATCTTGGAGAACTGAATGGATGTGGAAATAAACTAATACATTGGCGTAAAGAGAGGAATCTGGTCATCATAATTACCTGTTTCGATGTGCACCCTAGACGACGATATTCATGGACTAGTCCAGATGATTGAGCCAGAAACAAAATCGACTACGTTATAAATAGTTCAAGATAACGAAACACAAAAAAACTACCGAGCATATCCTGGTGCAGACGCAAATTCGCATCACAATCCAGTGATAATGAAATTTAAATTGTCCCTCAAAACGTTAATGAAAACAAAGATATCCCCCCAATTTTAATCTCAGTACATTACAGATCAGTCATGAAGTGCGAGAAAAATTTAAACAAAATATTTTTATTGCTTGTTTTATATTTTATATTTTTATTTTTATTAATTAAATAATTTATTATTATTATTATTATTATTATTATTATTATTATTATTATTATTATTATTATCATTATTATTTTTAGAAATCTGTCAGAAGCTTCTAACTTCTTGGAAAGCTGCAGCTCCTGACGGCCTATACGTCCAGGGACTTAGAAGAAAAAGGTATTGATCTCATCTAGAACTTCCTAAATGATATATATGAAACAGGCAAGTAATCAGAAGGATCAGAAGGCAACTCCAACCCGAAATACCAGAGACCCCGTTAGGGTTTATGAAGGATAAAGTACAAGGGACACTTCAACATGATAACGTTTGCCGATAGAGCCTTCCACCTGGTTATCATTGACTATCCAAAAGCTTTTGATAAGGTCCAACACTTAGAATTGTTCAAAATCCTCGCAAATATCCACAAAGATGATAAATATATGTGATTAATTCAGTCTACAAAGATCAACTTTCAGCCGTCCGCATATCCGATGGAATAACTAACTAACTAACACCTAACTAATCTATACTTTGAAGTTATCCTGCGGGAGACTGAAGATCGTCAGGAGGGAATTGTATCAGTGGTTGTAAAATGAACAATCTTCGTTATGCAGATGATACAGTTCTCGGAGGTCACACAAAGTTGCCCATTGAAACAGGGAGAAAAAGAAATCCAACAGGTCTCCTCCTTCCATTATTTGGGAGCTCTTATCATCTCAGATGCTCGTTGCAAGAAGGAAATCAGCCGTAGAGTCAGAATAACAAACGATGTATTAACCAAACTTCGGAACATCCTAACAGACCGCTGGCTCTCGTTAAACCTTTGTATGGTCGTCTCTCCTACATGGTTTTGAGTTCTGGACACTGATGGCTGAAACTTGGCACAACATAGAGGCCGCAGAAATATGGTTCTGCCGCAGGATGTTGCCCCACTCCTTACACCGAATGAGCGTCCAATGAGGAAATCCTCAGAAGAGTCGGCCTGGATGCGAGTTTCTAGAAGTAATCCTAGCACGACAACTCAAATTCCTCGGACATGCAATCCTAAATACTCATTAAGCGGCAAAATTAAGGGCAAGAGAACTGAAGGTAGACTAAGAAAAATATTCCTTAACACTTTCAATATACAAAACACTTTGATACCTGTGGGATAGAGCTCGACAACGTGAAACATGGCGCCAAGTAGTTCGTCGAACGCCGCATCGGTGATAGCACAGAATGATAAGACAAACAGACACACACACACACACACACACACACACACAACACACACACACACACACACACACACACATATATATATATATATATATATATATATATATAATATATATATCTATATATATATATATATATATTATATATATATATATTCATATATATTCATATACAGATATATATATATATTATATATATATATATATATATATATATATATATATATATAATATATATATATATATATATATACATATATACAGGCACATGCACACACACACACACACACACACACACACACACACACACACACACACACACCACACACACACCACACACACACACACACACACACACACACACACACCACACACACACACACACACACACACACACACATATACATATATATATATATATATATATATATATATATATATATATACATATATATATGTATATATATATATATATATATATACTATATATATATATACTATATATTATATATATTATATATAATATTATATACACATATATATGTATATATATATATATATATATATATATATATTATATATATATATATATATATATATATATATATGCATATCTATGTATATATGTATATATGTATAAATATGTATATGTACAACTGTTGTGATGGCCCAGTGGTTAGAACACTAGACTCCGACCCTCATGGTCCCGAGTTCAATTCCTCGTCGCGGCAGATGTAAAAATGACTGCGCTTCGAATGCGACTCGAGTCCGATCTCACGGCGAGGGGAAGTCACCGCCGTGGTACAAGTGTTTGCGCGCCGAACCGCGGTTATTAGGTAGGGCATCCAATTAGGCAAGTACTGCCAAATAACCTCTCAATAGTAAACTGAGAGAGGCCTATGTCCTGCAGTGGAATAAATATACCTCAGGACATCTGACTTAGGATTTGAATTGCTAAATCAATTTCCACCGAGTGCCCACGGGGAGTGAGCGTAAAACTTCGCTGTCATTACTCAAGTATGAGTAGACAGGTAATGTCTATGGAGCTAGTAAGATCCTAGTTGCACACTCCTTTTAGCGGGTCGTGTGGCATGGTTGGTTTAGCACTGGCCTCCGGTTTCATACCCGGAGTGACCTAGGTTCGAGTCCTGGTCAGGGGGGGTTTTGTTATTTATCGATATCAATGCGGCTTTGCATATTCATCTTTCATAAAATATACCTCAGGACATCTGACTTAGGATTTGAATTGCTAAATCAATTTCCACCGAGTGCCCACAGGGAGTGAGCGTAAAACTTCGCTGTCATTACTCAAGTATGAGTAGACAGGTAATGTCTATGGAGCTAGTAAGATCCTAGTGCACACACTCCTTTTAGTGGGTCG
Source organism: Penaeus monodon (assembly GCF_015228065.2). Lineage (NCBI taxonomy): Eukaryota > Metazoa > Arthropoda > Malacostraca > Decapoda > Penaeidae > Penaeus > Penaeus monodon. The sequence goes on along the minus strand of NC_051403.1, from coordinate 1,761,420 downwards.
TGTGGCATGGTTTTGGTTTAGCACTGGCCCCCGGGTTTCATACCCGGAGTGACCTAGGTTCGAGTCCTGGTCGGGGAGGGTTGTATATATATATAATATTATATATAAAATATATATATATATATTATATATATATATATATTATATATATATATATATTTTTAAATTACGTATTCATATTGACATATGTAGAAAAGGTATGAATGAGAATGAATATCTTCAAAATACAAGAGATGTATTTGACCGGTTTCGATTGTGTCTTCGTCAGAAATACATACATCAGAGAAATTGCATAGAAAATGTATATCAGGCGTGAGCTGACAAAATACCTGACTGTGACCTATTCGTTGCTCGTAGAATTGTTGCCGTGATCTTGGATAATTTGAACCTACCCGATGCCGTGTTGATATTACTCTCCGTCGCGATGTATGCTGCTTCCATAATTTTTCTTTCTAGTTTGTTCAGTCCTCCATGGACTATTTCTGCGTCCTACCAGTTCGGTAGATGTACAGCTTCATCTACATGTACCACCATGGCATTGGAAGTCCTGTGGTGACAGATGTCAGCTCGATGTTCGTTGATCCTGGTGCTGAAACCACGGCCTATTTCCCCAAAGTATGCTGTATCGCAACCGCTGCAGGGTATGCGATATACAACACTACAAGGGTTGGTTTCGGGCTGCTTTCTGTCGCGTATTGTCATGTATCTTTTCCCCGGATGTGCTGGCGATTCTCACTGTCTTGCCGAAGTATCTGCTGATCGCCTGGGAAATGTTGCATGGCAGTAAAATGAGAACATTACTAGAAGAGGGTGCGGGGTCTGTTCTTACAACAGAGAAACGTAGGCCATCGTCACCCCGATGGATCAGAGTGTCCAGGAAAGGTAGTTTCTGATTCTCCTCCTCCTCCACGGTGAACTGGATTTTCTCGTGAACGGAGTTGAGCCGCGTTAGCGTATGTTTAAGCACGACCTCCTGGGGACAATGACGAGGGCGTCATCTACGTAGCGAAGCCATGTTGAATGTCTGCCGATTATATCCCTGTAGTTATCCCTCTCCAGCGTCTCCATGAACAGGTAAACCATGACGGCACTCAAGGGGCGCGACCACTAATCTGCTGGTATTCATCCCCAGCAAATTCGAAGTAGCCGAAGTCCACGCATAACTTCACTAGGAGAAAAGAAGTGGTGTCTCGGCAGCGGGTCTGGTCGTCATAGGCTGGTGCCCTCTCGACTGCCGGATTCTCCGTCTGTGGTCATTGTGAAGAGGATTTACT
>NC_051403.1:1751209-1760046 GCF_015228065.2 Penaeus monodon | reverse complement strand
ATTTAAGTGGTGGGTCTCCTTGCCTCGATCCTGGTTTAGCTTTGTTATAACTCATGAAATTTTCTTTTGAAGCCGGCGCTCATCAGCACTATATTCTGCATCTTTATTTGTTTCATTTCATTCTCTTTTTTGCTTTATAATCCGTTTAAATCCGACTATGTAAATACGTAAACAAGTGAGGATGAGCGTAAATATCATCCTTGAGTTGTTGTCGTATTTAAATGGTGCTAAGGAAGTTTACATGTCCCAATCCCATTATTCATCTATATTTAGGGAACAAAACTAGAGGACATACCTTTGAAACATGCGCACGGTGCATGGCACATAACAAGATCTAAGCAATGTAAAAAAGAGAAATTTCATGCGAGTGATTATGAGAGTAAAATACATGCAAATAGCATGTACAAAGCCAAAGTTTAAATCGAAGCAAAATTAATAAACAAACAAACACACGATTTCCTCTTTCTCTGTTTGACTGTCTTTTAGTTAATCTGTTGGTTTGTTTGCCAGTCAGTCTGTGTTTGTTTGTTTGTCTGTCTATCTGTCGTCTGTCTCTGTTGTCTATGTATATATCTATGTATGCATCTATCTCGTCTATCAACCCCCCCATCTCCCCTCTTTCTCTGTATCTCTGTCAGCCCCTTTCCCTCTCTCTCTTGTACATAAAGGGGAAAAGAGAGACTCTATACGCAATATTATTGTTATTATCATGGTTATTATGATTGTTATTTATTTTATTATTACTATATCATTGTCATTACAATAGATTTTGCGAATTTTATCATTGCTAATATTCCATTACTAATATTATTATTATCTGCAGTAGTTACGGGTAATAGTAGTAGCATTAATATAGCTGTAATCTTTACTATCATTATTGTAGCTTATTTAAACTTATTATTGCAGAACAGTTTTCATCTTTGCTATTCTCCTGTTTAAAACTATTATCATGCATCAGTACTAGTAAACGTTATGCGTTTTTTTTTTTACGATTTCCTCTTCCAACTTCGTCATTACTATCCTTTCTTACATTCATTTTCTCTAGAATATCTAGCCTTTATCGCCCATGCTCATTTCTCTAGCGTGTATCCTTTCTCACAAAGGAGGCTTCCCGGACCCCTCGCCTGCCTGCCTTTCCTCTCCCTTCCCTCTTATTCATCTGCGTATCCTGTTGATGCATTCAGATGCTTTTTCCCTTGAGATATTTCCCCCTTCATAAATTCTTTGGACTCCTCCTCCCCTCCTCAAAAACGCCATCTTGACAAATATTATTTTCTTTTAAATTTTACTTTTTCTCTCTCTCTCTCTCTCTCTCTCTCTCTTCCTTTCTCTCTTTCTCTTCCTTTTCCTCTCTCTCTCTCTCTCTCTCCCTCTCTTTTCTTTCTCTCTCTGTCTCTTGTTTTTTAGATTTTCACTTTTTGATAAATGATGATAAAGATATTGATCATGATGATTATGTTGTTGGCTGTGTGTGGTGATCTTGAAGATAACGAGGGAGATGAGATGTGCAGAGAAAAAAGGAACTTGCGTCATATGTGAGCAGCGTAAATTAAGGGGGAAACGAAGAATACCTCATAGAGTATCTTTCTGAATTGTCTAAATAAATTGAAAAAAAAGTTTCTCTTTACATACCGTCTTTGGGAATAAATTTAGAAAATTTTGTGACTTCGACATTAAACCATCATTACGTGTGTTTATATGTTTGACATATTAGACAAAAATTATCCTGTAAATTCTTTTTTTTCCTCGTTTTAACAAACATTTACCAGTCAAGTCTTTTTTTTTTTCAAAATAAAGTCTTCTGTGGTATCTTGCTTTATACAATTGTATGCACATATTAGGGCAAACTCACAAATCCTTACACATTACAAACAACTTAGGAGTTATGTCGAGGTGTGCTTCACCCTGTAATTGGTTTTCTTATCTTATCCTCGTCTGACCTAAGTTACCAATTTCTTGCTCATATTCTAATGCAAGGGTTTGCTTTTGTCCATCATTTCTCGATATATTTTCCCCTTCAAAAAAACTCTGATTTTATGCAAAATTTTTGAAATCTTTTTGGTACAAGCTTCATGCACCTCCTCTCCCCGTCAAAGTAATCATGTTTTTGTGTCCGTAGAAGCCCTAGGAAGTTTAAGTACTGAAAAGGGAACGTCTCTTGACTTTTCTTATCTCTCTTTTCTCACATTAGGATTTTTAGTTTTACAGCCCTTTCGACACGACTTTTCCCTCTGTCCTCTACCCCCTTTGGGGAGAAGATCATTTATAAAAAATCATTTTCCCACTTTCTTCCCCCCTGTCTTTTTCCCAAAATTGATGAATGTTTAGAAAATGTATTTTTACCATTTCCTAGCTTTCATCCTATAATTTCGTTTAATTCTCACTTGAAACGGCCACCCCTAATACCTCGCCCCTCTTACTGCATTCAAACATCCCCTTTTTATCCAGAGGAAAACTAAAAGACCAGCAATTTTCCCCTAATTTCCCAAAGATTTATTTTTGGTTTTGGTTTGATCGTCACTCCGCCCATTAATAGATAAAAAAGGTTTCTTTTTTGTCTGTCTGTCTGTCTGTTTTTTTTTTTCCCCCTCTCTCTCTCTCTCTCACCCCCCCCCCCCCCCCTCTCTCTCTCTCTTCTCCCCCTTCTCTCTTCCTCTCTCCCCTCTTTTTTTTTTTTCTTCTCCTTTTTTATAAATTTTATTTTAATATATATAAATATATTAAAAAACACACATGGGGGCAAAACACTTTGAATAATCTTATTTAAAATACACTTAAGTTTTGGGGTTTTTTAATTTTGTTTTTTTTTTGCATAAAACTCTTAGATTTTTAGACTAAGCTCCTAAACCCTTATAATAGGGTTCCCCTTTTTTGGGATTTTACGTACATTTACCTTTTTACAGTTTCACTTTAAAAGGAAGTTGCTTCAATCACCCCTTCGCGTCGGAACCTTTGGCCCCAAATTCAGGGGAAAAAAGACGTTTTTAGCCACTCATTGAAGGTGTTTTCCCTTTGGTTAAAATTTTCATTTTTCTGTCCTGCGTTTTACCCTGGACCCACCACTAATTCTTGTCCTTGGTTCGGGGTTACAGATAACCTGGGCTTTTTGTGTTGCCAAACGTCTGAATATATGGGCTTCTCTTCGACTATTTTCCCCGGGGTCCCGGTTCCTTCCTAGGACCAGGTAAATAAAAAAATACTGAAAACAAAATGAAAATTTAAAAGTTTTAAACTTTTTTTTTTTTTTTTTTTTTTTTTTTTAATAAGGCAAAAAATTAAAGAAACAATTGCCCGGAGTTTTGGGTTAAAAGGATTGGTTTTTTTCCGTCTTTGTTCCTTGTACAATAAACTGTAAAAAAAAAACAAATAATTGACAAATCCCATCCCTAAAAAAACAAGGAAAAAAAAGACATGTAAGTTTTGAAAAAGGACAAAGTTGAGTTTGTGAAATTGTGTAAAATATAATTCTTAAAACTGTGAACTCACTATCATCATGGGGAGGGGGTATACTGATACTTCAAAGAAGAATGCTTAAATGCTTGGCAAAATATTAGCGGATAAATTAGATGCTACAACCAGTCTTTCTGCTAGTATTAGTTCATATAAAATATTTTTTATATATATATATATATATATAATATATATATAAAATATATATATATATATATATATATATATATATATTTATATATATATACATATATACATATACATATATATACATATATATACAGTACAGTACATCCAAATTTCGCAGATGTATGTGCCGTGAAAATTCTTAGGTCTGTTATTAAAGTGGGTTTAGTTAAAAACGTTTGTCACCCTATTTGTCCACAGCCTGCGAGTAAAGATTTCAGTTAATAAAAAAAAATATGAATGATTCTACAAAAAGACATATTTTAGGGCAGATAGTGGATGAAGAGAATATCTGCTACACATAAATTAGATTCTAATCAACAAACAGAGAATACGGGATTTAAAGGATGCACACAGACACACAGACAAACACCACACACACAGCACCACACACACACACACCACACACACAACACCACACACACAAAACCAAACACAAACACACACACACACACACACAACACAAACCCCACACACACACTCACATATACACCAAAACGCACATTCACACACACACCTCTCTCTCTCACTCACTCATTCACTCGCACCACACACACACACACAACACACACACACACCACACACACACACACCCCACACTCACACATACATAAACCCACGCACATTCACACTCTCTCTCTTTTCTCTCTCTTCTCTCTCTCTCTCTCTCTCTCTCTCTCTCTCTCTCTCTCTCTGTCTCTCTCTCTCTCTCTCTCATCACTCAAACATTTCACTACACACACACACAACACCCCACACCCCACACACACACACACACACACACACACGTTAAGCAAAAAGTAAAACCATGAACCCCTATCCACGTAAATGAAGTTGCCACCCTCGGTGGGAAAGGGGCGCCCGCATCGCATCCTCTGAATCCGTGCGGCGAGGTTCCCAATATAGCCTTTGCCGACCGATATTTCGCCTGCGTAATGAAGACGTCAGAGACAAAGACACTAACGGCGCTCAGGGAATGATTGCACCTGGAAACGAGGCAAAAGTTAAAGGAGAGGAAGATTCCCCTCAGGACGCACATTTGGCAGATTGATGGTTGTTCCCCATTTAAATTGATATATAAGGGATCTGATTACAAAGAAAGGGAGCGAGAACGAGGAGAAGAAAGAGAGGCGGGAAAAAGGTGATATGACACAACAAAAGTGTTTATTGTCTTTTTTAATTTATCACTTAATTTCATCGGCATTATTATTACTGAATTTATATTAATCTTGTTCTTATTCATAAGAGCAATGTACATTCAGAATAAATCGGCGTGCAAATGCGTTTGCTCTGTTCAAGGTAATGAGATGAATAATTATAGTGAGGATGAAGCCATGCGGCAGTGAGTAGGCGGGGCGCTCTGCTGAGAATTACAAGATTTACCCAGGAAACATATCTGCTCGTAAAGTAATGCATGACTGATGTCTTAACCTTAGCTGATATCCGATAATGAAAGCCCACAAATGCGAGCAAAATGCACACTCTTTCACACACACGCACCCACACAATCAACACACACACACACACACACACACACACACACACACACACCACACACACACACCAAGCACGCACGCATGCACACAAAACACACACACACACACACACACACACCACACAACACACACACACACACCCCACAATTGTAAAAGGCTATGCTACTCTAGTACAAGGGACAGGGACGCAAAACACACGTAAAGGGGTGAACACACCTACGACGACGCTACGACTGTTAAAGGGCAAAAGCGCCGCGCGAGGTCACGGGCACTGCCCGAGAGGGGCGGAGCTGACCTACGCCTGGTCGCTGACGAACTCCCCGGAGGAGCGAGAGTGACCCCTACGCTCGGTAGCTTGGCACGACTCCCGTCAAACGAGTCAGATAAAAATGTGACCTCCGCCCTCGCCCGAGCGGGGTCTATTTGGGACATTTGGATCCCCGTGGAAAACAGCCACGTGGTCCACTGGTAATAGAAATAGAAATTTTCCCCATCCTGTAACAGAAATAGATTTTCAATCTATACACACACCCACACACACACAAACACACCACACACACACACACACACACACACACAAAACACACACACAACAATACAACACGTACAAAACACACACGCACGCACCAAGCGGCATGCACAAAACAACACACCACACACACACAAAACACACCAAACACAACCACAACACACACAACAAAAAAAAAAAAAAAAAAAAAAAAAAATACTTTCATGTTTTTAAAAATAATTCACACTACTATGAACTGTAAAAATCAAGACAAAGCCCAATATATATATATAATATATATATATATTATCTATATATATATATAATTATATAATAATTATGTATAATATATTAATATATATAATATATATAACATAATATATATATATATATATATATTAATATATAATATATAATATATTAAAAATTTTTATTATATACATTAATTTTTTTTTTTTTTTTCTTTTTTTTTCTTTTCTTTTTCCCCGCATGAACTAGCTCATTATGTAGTATTTTTTGCTTTTAGGAGTCCTACAGTGAATACCACTTCCTTTTCTCGTGTATATACGTGCACACTTATATTTCTTAATCTCCAACGACAAAGTCATTCCATCCCATCTGCAAGAAGGAGAACATGAGTGCGTATAGATCAGCGTAGATCATCCATCTCTGAAGTATCTCACCGTGTTTCCTTGCGCACAGAATAACACGTGCAGCCAAATCCCATTCCCTCATAAATATTTAGGAGTCATAGTGCAGAAGGATATGGGTTTGGAGATTTTTCCCCCGCTCGGGATACCTGGGGGAAAAGGGCTTTTCCCCTTTCTTCACTATGAGGGGAAAATGATGTTCATGGAAAAGCAGATGACAGATGGTGCGATGAGATTATGATAATGAAGAAGAACCAGATAATGACGATGATGACGGCGATGATGATGATGATGATGATAAATGATGATGAGTGATGATGAGATGATGATGATGATGATGATGTGATGATGATGATGATGAGGGATGGTGTGTGATGGTGATGGTGATGGTGATGGTCATGGTAATGGTGATGGTGATGGTTATGGTGATGATGATGGTGATGGTAATGGAAAATGGTGATGATAATAAAGAAAAAAGAATGGTGAGGGACCAAAGGTAAATTCCGCCACGAGGGAGTATTTTCATACGCTTCTAATAAGGCTGAAAGACTCTTCAAGTTTTCATTAAGTTTACACAAAGAAAATTTTGTCTACTTTTTTTATTACAAATATTTGGTTTTGATATACATTTATTTGCTTAGCTGTAAGTACATGTTGGAGCAGCACGGTACGTTCCAACTGTAATGTTATAAACTTTAGTGCAGAGATGCATGGAAAGCATTTCTGACTGATTATCGTAGTTTTTCACTCAAATTACAAAGATTACCAAAACATTTTCTCACTCAAGAATATATCAATACGCAAGTATATAACACCCATACTGTGGCATCTTTCTGGAGTGGGAAGAAAAGTATGCGTCTCTTACTAGAAACATTTTCATGAAGTAAACAGTCGGTTTTGCAGCAATAAAAACACAAAAACCACAACAAACAACACACACACACACACACACACACCACACACACACACACACACACACACAACCACACACACACACACACACACACACACACATACAGACACACACACACACACACACAAACAAAAACCCACACACACACACACACACACACACATACACACACACACACGCGCGCGCGCGCGCGCACACCACATAGGAAAATGAATTCATATACACAGTCAAATAGGATTGGTATGTTCTGCTTAGTTCAATTATCTTATTTCGCGAAGAAAAGTCACTGAGTAATTTCACCAAACCGTCAAAATAAAAAGTGACTTCTAACTGATGTATCGTAGTTTTTCACTCAAATTAAATGATTACCAAACAGGTTCTTACTCCAGAATAACTCAATTTCGCAAGTATGTAACACCCATACTGTGAGACGTGTTGGAAGATAGGGAATAAATACATTCTTTCTAGAAATATTTTTCATGAAATTAAACAAAGTGGGATACTGCAGTTAGTAAAACACACACACCGTCAAAACAAATAGTTTAATTTTAGCGATGGTCCGACTACCAGTATCACTCCCTTCCCTCTAATCCACTTGGCCAAATTACTTCTTTCAAGATGACTAGGCAAAGATTTATTTAAATGAAATGATTTTGAAACCTGGAGAGTACAATTTTGTAAGATGTTATTCTTATAATTTCGCATAATTTAGCTGATATACTGCCTTTTGATTATAGAGCTATATCCCGTTATGAGAATACACCGGAAGCTTACTATGATGAATAAATCACTACATGCTCTAATTTATTGAAACAAACAAGCATATAGAGAAGTTACCGATTTTCTCCCTGGACATGTTTGCATGACTCCATTTACTAATTTACATAATATACATCACGCATTCAAAATTTCCACGAGTCATTAGTAAAGGTGATGCACAATCAAGGAATACTCTATCTGCATGTTCTGAAGGCATTTCGCTCGTTTTATGCCTCCTAAAAGCAGCTGAGTAACGAGACTTGAAGGTATTAAATCCTTCATAATACGTCCAAGTACGACGGGATTCATGATTGTTTAGAGTTATGATATGTTTTTCCAAGACAAACTTCGGGCCCTTTGTAAATTAAGGGTTATAGGGAGGATTTTTTGTTAAAAAGACCATCCTCATTTTTCTTCCCTTTTATTGATGCATTTTGCACAACACCCACACCCAAAACACACACACACAACACCACACAACCCAAAACACACACACACACCACAAAAACACTACCACGAGCACCAACACCAAACACACACGACACACAACACAACAACACAACCCCCCACACCAAACAAAAACACATGCAGCACCACACACACACACACACACACACACACACACCCAAACACACACACAACCAAAACCCCAAACACCACCCCCAAAACCCAACAACCACACACCCACACAAACACACCAACCCACAACACACCACAACCCCCACCCCCCCCACACACACACACCACACACACACACACCTAACATCCCATAAGCGATGCTTAATTTATTTATTTTTAAAAACGTAACCCTCCCCGACAGGAATCGAAACCACCATGGGTAGGCAGTGGGCCAAAAAAAAAAAAAAAAAGAAAAG
>NC_051403.1:1743900-1746400 GCF_015228065.2 Penaeus monodon | reverse complement strand
AAAGATTAAGAATGCTTTTATATATCATTTTGATATTCAAATATTTGTTACTTTACCTGGCTCCCGTAGGAAGGTGCAACCCCGGATCCCGCGGAGAATATGTCAGAAAGAGAAGCCCATATATTACAGTACGTTTTTTTGCAACACAAACAGCCTAGGTTATCTGTAACCAGAACCGAGAGGACAGAGAATTAGGTGGTGGTCCAGGATAAATCGCAGGACAGAAAGTGAATTTAACTCAAGGCAAAACACCTTTAATGGGATTGGCTAAGTAATCGATCTTTCATCCTCTGAATTTGGGTAAACAGGTGTTCCGAGCGCGAAGGGGGTGAGTTGAAGCAACTTCTTTTAACGTGAAGACTGTAAAAGGTGAAATGTACGCTAAAGGTCCAAAAGAGGAACCGTATTATAAGGGTTGAGGGAGCTTAGTCAAAAAGTCTGAAGAGTATGCATGAAAACAGATAAAAAACAATAACTTAAATTCAAGTGTATTATACAACTAAGAGTTTTTCAATGTGTTTATTGCCCCTATGTGTGTGTTTATATATATTATATATAATATATATAATATATATATATATATAAAAATAAAAGAAAGTAAAATAGAGAAAAGAGAGGGAGAGAGAAGTGAGGGGAGATGAGAGGGGAGAGAGAGAGGGGGGGGGGGTAGAGAGTTGTAAAGAGAGAGAGAGAGAGGGGGAGGAAGGAAAAAAACAGACAGACAGAAGACAAACAGAAACCTTTTTTGCATCTATTAATGAGGCGGAGTGGACGAATCAAATCCAAAAACCAAGAACTAAATCTTTGGAATTAGCGTGACATATTGCTGGTCTTTCAGTCATTCCGTCTGGATCAAAAGGGGATGGTTAGAATGCATAAGAGGGGCAAGAGGATTATTGGGAAAGTGTGGCCGTTTCAAGTGAAAATTTGATTACGTAATTATAGGATGAAATGCTAGAGAAAGGGTTTAAAAAAAACTAGTTTTGAACATTCATCAACTTTGGAAAGACAGTGGAAGCAAGTAGGGGAAAAATCGTATCTTATTTATAAATGATCTGTCTAAACCAAGGGTTTGGGGGTGAGAAGGACAGAGGGAGAAAGTCGTGTCGAAAGGAACTTGTGAACTAAAAATGCCTAATGTGAGAAAAGAGAGATAAGTAAGTCCAGAAGACGTTACGCCTTTTCAGATGACTTAACTTTCCTAGAGGCTTCTACGGACACAAAAAACATGATTACTTAGACGGGCAGAGGAGGTGCATGAAGCTTGTACCAAAAAGAGTTACAAAAAGATTTTTCATAACTCAGTACGTTTTCTGAAGAGCGAAACGTAATACGAGTAAATTGATGGTACAAAAGCAATACCCTTGCATTTAAAAATATGAGCAAAGAAATTGGTAACTTCCAGGTCAGAACGAGGGATAAGTATTAAGCAACCAATTACCAGGGTGAAGCACAAACCTCGACATAACTCCTAAGTATGTGTTGTAGATGTGTAAGTGATTGTGTGAGTTTTTCCCCTTATATGTGCATACAGATTTGTATAAAGCATAGATACCACAGAACAAGACTTATTTTTTGAAACAAAAAAAAATGGACATGTGACCCTGGTAAATGTTTTTTTAAACGAGGAAAATAAAAGAAATTACATGGATAATTTTGTACTAATCATGTCAAAACATTATAAACAACACTGTAAATGATGGTTTAATGTCTGAAGTACACATAAAAAATTTTCTTAAAGTTTTATTTCCAAAGACGGTATGTAAAGAAGAAAACCCTTTTTTTTTATCATTTATTTAGACAATTCAGAACAGGATACTCTATGAGGGTAATTCTTCGTTTCCCCCTTAAAATTTACGCTGCTCCCCATGACGCAAAGTTCCTTCATCTGCACATCCCCATCTCCCTCGTTATCTTCAAGATCACCACAACACAGCCAACAACATAATCATCATGATCAATATCTTTATCATCATTTATATCAAAAAGTGAAAATACTAAATAAACAAGAGAGAGGGGAGAGAGAGGAGAAGAGAGAGAGAGGGAAGAGAGAGAGAGAGGAAGAGGAAAAGAGAGAGAGAAGAGAGAGAGAAAGAGAGAGGAAATAAAATTTAAAAATAATATTTAAGAGAGAGGGGAGGAGGAGGAGGGGAGGACCAAAGAATTTGAAGCGGAAAATTAGGGAAGAAAGCATAAGATAAAAGATAGCAGATGAGTGTAAGGAGGGAGGAGAGGAAAGGCAGAGGCGAGGTCTGGAAGCTTGTGAAGAAGGTACCACTAGAGGAAAGAGCAAGGCAAAGAGGTAGTTTTCTGAGAAAGAAAGTAGAAAGGTGGTAATGACGAATTAGAGGAAAATGAAAAAAAAAGATAAGTTTAAATTGGAGATGAAATCTTTTCAGAAAAAAAAAGCAAACATGTTCTGCATAAATGTTTTTAGCCCCAAAGATAGAAGTACAGCATATTGCTCAATATAGATAAATAACTGAGTAAAAGAAAATTA
>NC_051403.1:1726686-1734186 GCF_015228065.2 Penaeus monodon | reverse complement strand
TTTTAAACGTATTGTTTGTACTTTCCAATTGGCCTTATTTTTTAGTTTTCAGATTATAAAGCCCTATTTATGCTTACTTTTAGTTTAGATAATTTTTTTTTGCTTATTTATTTGGGACCTTTTTACATACACACACACTACACATACACACACACACACACACACCCACACACAGATATATATATATATATATATATATATAATATATATATATATATAATATATATATATATGTATATATATATTTATATATATATATATATATATATATATATATATAATATAATATTTGTGTGTGTTTTTAATAAAATTATATATATATATATTTTATATATATTAATATTATATATTTTAAAATATTATTATTTAAATATACACATGTGATTGTTTTATGTTAAAATATACATAAAATATATATATATATTTTAATTATATATTTATATATATTTAATACATAATATATTTCATGCAATACATAAATACATAATAGAAAAAATTCGTGAGATTTTAAGGGGCCTACGGTATCGAAAAGGTTTTTTACCAGAGAGTTCTGCGTTTACATTCCTTTCATGCCGAATAAGACTAAAAAAAAAAAGAGCAAGGCAACGAAAAAAATAACTTGAAGGATTTTCGCTTAACTTTTAGAATTCCTTTTTAAAACCAAATAATTTACCGGAACACATAATAACTGTAAAATCCAGGGTCGACTTTCGCAATCGTCTCAAAGTAAATTGGTGTTGTTGGAGAGCGTATTTATCATTTTTGCGTTTGGCGTCTTTCATTAAAGATTATTCTATCTTTTTACATATACGATGATATAATTAAAATAGATAGAAAAAAGTGTTTAGCACACACCCGCCCGAACACAATAATTCAAGATGGGCTGGCCCCCCCTCCCCCCCTTTCCTCCTTCAAGAATCCACTAAAACTATTACCCAAGTCTACCCTCAGCGGGTTTTAAGCCCCCAGTACCTTTTCTTCCCAAAAACTCATTTTCCCCCCCCTCTATTCGCCCCAAACCCCCTTTTCTTCCTTCCAATCTCTCCCAAAAATTTTATGTATTTTTTTATTTATTCTAAAAACAAGTGGATACTCTTGCCTGTGTACTCTCCCCTTTTGTTTTCCTTTATGGTTTTACCAGGGGAAATCTAAAAACGGTTTGTACTCCCCCCTTTACTTGCCTGGTGTATTTATCGGGAAAATTTCTGCATATTTACTTCCTTCACTCCCCTTTTTCCTTTTCTCTTGTTTTTTTATGGATTTTTAACTTAGATGTTTTCTTTTTACTTTTTTAACCCCTTCTAATACTTTTCATTTCTTAACCCACGGCGTAGTTTTAGTATTCTAAAGCCCTTCTGGCATTGTCATTTTCAAGTCTTAAATTTTAGTTTTACTCGGTGCCTTTGCCTTCATTTTTTTTTTTTGGGTTTTTGTATTTTTTTCCTCATGTATTATCTTCATTTGGCATGCTTCTGGTAGCCTACTTTCCCGGGAATAGAAACCCTGTGAGGAACGAACGGCCCCTCTTTTTCCCTTGGGCCCCCCTAACCCCGAAGTCCCCCACCTCAGGGTGCCTTTTTGGGGTTCCTCATTTCAAACAACAGGTACAAAATTTTTTTGATGACAGCAGTGTGTCTACCGGGGAGTGGGTTTATGCTTTCATTGTTTTTTTCAGTAGTTTCAGATAGCCTCATTTCTTTATTTTATGTCTCTCATTGTTTTCTTTCACTTTTTGTAAAATTTTATTTTTTTTGGTGGGGCTTTCTTTTTCGCTTTTTATGTATGTTTTTACTATCCCTAGTCCCCACTAATTTTACTTTGAAAGGTAGAGGACATTTTCTTTTACTGTTCAATATTCTTTTACCCCTGCAAATTTTTGTTTTACGGGAAATTTTTTTTAATTTTAATTTTTCAATCCCAGCATCGGCTTCAGTTGAAAAAACCATCACTGTTCACTTTTTTTTTGTGGTAAACCAGTATTTTGGCGCTTTTGTATTTCAGCGTTTGACTTACAGCTATTTGTTTTTTTGGGACTTCATTCCCCTTTATCGCAGGCTTCATACTATGGGAAGGGGGGCCTTTGCGAACCCGGATCGTGTCCAGCCACGCCTGTTTCATCACCTCCCACCGTGCATCCAGTTATTTGAAGAAGGTCCCAATACCCAGGTAAAGGTTCGTTGAGCCAGGGAGGCGAAATTTTTGATGGGGGAAACTGCAGAAAATGCAGACCTTGTACCCTAAAATGGGTTAACTCCTCTCGGGATGGGGGAAATCTCTCGCGAGTGAGACGGGCTACAGCCCCTGAGAACCGCTTCGGGAAAGGACCACCAAGCGGGTACCCGAGTCCGGGACCCAAAGTTCCCTTGGCAGCACAGGCAAGGGAACGGCCTAGAACACCCTTCCTCACATTCGTAAATCCCCACACCCCTCAGTGGGGCCTCCCAATCCTTCAAGCAGCCACCAAAAAAGACCTCCGGGAAAGCAGTGGCAACGGGAAAGAGAGGGGAAGGCTTCGCAACAGAAGGACTCCTTACACTACTGTCAGCAACCGCCAATGTACAAAGGGTACCAAACTTTTCTGAGCCCCCCCAATATTGCCCAAATCTGTATTAAGGTCCGGAGGAGCCAGTGGGGGGACCTATTTTTCGCTCCATGTAATCCTTTCTCGCATTTCCCACCTCCTTTTAAAAGGGGGAAACCCCTGCTTTAAACCCTTATGAAAACCGGGGGTTGGAGTTACTTTAGGCCTCGAAAAACCCCGTAAGCCTGCAAAATATTATACGACATCTGGGCTGCTAGAGCGAGCGTCCCGGGAAAACAGAGACAAAACAAATCCAAAACTTTACGAATACCGGCGGGCAATTTAAAAAGGGGAGCAGAGGCTAAATTGGGGCTCAATACAGCCTCAGAGTTTTTTTAGGGGTTCTAGATCACGGGGATGACTGAGAAGTAGCTCCTATGGGTTCTTTTCCCTTTAGGTGGAGGTCTTGGGCTTCCCCGCTATTGGGGCCACCAAGGGGGCCCTTGGAAGCCTTTTGGGGCTGATAGGCTGGTTTATGTCCACCCCCAGATCTTGTTCTCAAGGATATTGCTTGCCAATCCAGCTTTCAGAAATGCTCAAAGCTCTGTAACCCCAGGTATGGCAGTTACAAAACCTCGCCCCCCAGTCTCCAAAAGACCCCAAGAAAATGACTACCCGGTGACACCCAAATCCAGAAGTCCACTCTGGGCTCCAGACCACTAGAACAGGTTCCTTTAACTGCTTACCCCCAACTGCCTCTTTCCCCATTTCAAAATCACGGCATAAATATGGGGTGATAGCATAGCAGTTCACCCACAGCACCTGGGTATGCAGAGTTGCCCCCCGTTAGCCTTCACCCCCCCATTCTCTTGTTTTTTGATGTGGGAAAAGGGGGTAATGCTCTTGATGCCCCTTTCCAAGAGGTATAAGGAAGGGTTTCCCCGCTTCACGGGACTTTACAGAAGGGAAAAAACCCCACACTCCTCGGTCCAAAAAGACCATTGCGAGCCACTTTTAGTATTTCCCCAGTAGTGGGGGCCCCTGGCCTCATGTTTTGGGAAGGGTTTCTCTGCTTCATTACACGGGGGTTAGGTGCTTGGTCAAGCCCAGTCCTTTAAATTTATTGATCTGGCAAAAACTCCGACTTATGCTTCTAGGCACTAGGAGTCCTTTTTTTCCAGCAACGGTTACATTTACCTTTAAATTTAGAAAAACCTTGCTTTCCTTTACTGCACATTGTCTTTTCAGCATCTCATGGGTGCTCATTCTGGGGTTTTTGGCTTTCGCCCCTATACCCAAAGCCCCTTCCCTGCGATTGCCTGGTTTTCCAGACCTGGTGATTTTCCTACTGGCTCCCAAGGCCCCTCCGAGCACCACTCCACCCGGACTGCAAAGCACCTTGCGAGACATACGAATCCTTTTTTTTTTTTTACATTCTATTCTTTCTGAAGACTTTTTTTCTCCCCCGGAAGGCAAACGAATGTCATTTTAAGTCCCGCGTAATGATGACCCAACATACCGCCCTTTTTCGACCGCCACTCAGCAAAAATGCTCCATTGGGCTCGAAACACATTCAAAGGGTACTATTTTGAAAAAGGTACAGGCTTGGGACTGTCGCACCTCTACATGTCTACAGCAGTACAGTATCCCCAATCCTGATCCCCCAGTCAAAACCCTCAGGGGGACGCTGCCAAGAACACATACCCCCTGTCAGACTCTTTGAGGGGGAACTCGATTTCATTGAGGTGGGTTCCACAGCGCCTGGGTTTTTTGGGATTGCTTTTTTGGGAAAAAAGGACTCGTCAATCCGGTCTACGTACCCAAAGGCCCGGATTTCCTTACCTCTACCCTGAAAGCTGAGGTTTTCTTTTTATGCTAAAAGAAACCCACATTTTCAACTACCCGCCCTCACAGAGCCGAAGCACTTCACAAATTTTCCTTCTTACTAGAGGACTGTTTTTAATTTGAATGGAAGGGAAATTTCCCGCCTATTTACTACATTCCAGAAAAGATTGGGAAAAATAGAGGGTGCTTTCCCTGCCCTCTATTGTTGCTGCCACAGGAGCTGTCACGGGAAAAAGTATAATAAGATGAGCTTAGACCACCTTTCCATTTACCAGATCAACATTACAAATCTGACCACTGTTGGAGCAGTTCAGGTGTTATTTGATGGGGAGAAGGGGTGCGGACACATACCTGGGATAACATCAGATTTATAGGGGGCAAAAGCCTTTTTTTTCCCTCATGGAGATTTTTCCCCAGTCCATTAAAGGGGACCATCCAGCACAGGTAATGCCCTGCTGCGGTCAGGGGTCTAAAACTTTCATGTGTTCTTGACTGAACCCCAGTCTTGTTAAGAAAAAAAGGTAGTCCTATTTCTATTTTTTTATCGGGGGCTTAAAGCTGTTACCAAGAAGGGGGAATTCCCCCTTCCAGATCGTGCTCTTTATGGCTGGGTCCCGTGACACGTTCACCCAAATATATGTCTGTAGCTTTTTGGGCTTGAGGGGGGGCCCCCCCCTAGGTTTCCTTCGGGGCTCGCAAGTGCTCCAACCACCTTTTTAAAGCACCTAAAGTCCTCCCTTTTCTGTTCTGGGTAAGCAAACCCTGGTACCCACACAACATTATCATCTATCTGTGGTTTGCCTGCCCCTCCAAGACCGGGAAAAACGTAACAAACCCTTTTAACCCCGGGCTAAAACGAAATTTTGGAAAAAAACCATTTTTTGGGAGCAAACGCCAAACTTTTGCACCATGTGATGTTCGTGAGTCACACTGTTTCTTAGGGTGCACTGGGGTCTTCAGGAAGCACATTCCTTGTTATGCAACCATTTCTTCTCCAGCGCACTTGCTCCTTAAGAAAAATCAGAAATGCTTTTGGAAAACTGATCAACAACAGGCATTTCAGGAGCTAAAGAACTGCCTAACCACTGCACCAGTTCTTTGTCAGCCAGATTTTAGCTGCAAGTTTGAGTTTACACACAGACGCTTCCTCTCTTGTAATTGGTTCTTGCCTAATGCAAATAACCTATGTATCAAGTTGCAGGAATAGCCATCACTAAGCTCTCTCTTGAGGTCCTTGCTAGAAAGCAAATGGAAAATCCTCAGCTTGCTGACCTGCGACATTATCTGCTTGATGATACATTCACAAAGAAAAGGGGGCCACATCTCTTGGATGAGTTTGAGGTCAAGAAAGGTATCCTATACAGGCTTAGACATCTTCCAAACAGAATTTGTTACCCAGCTTGTTGTTCCCACATCGTTAAAAAACTTGCATTGAAGGCATCCCATACCTCTTGCTTCTCCACCTGGAGTTCAGCGGATCTATGAAAATGCCAGTTCGTTGTATCAGTGGATCAGTAACTAAATGGCAGTAGGAGTATGTTGACAACTGTCTTGCGTGTCAGCAGTCAAGAGGCAACCCCCAGAGATTACCAATGGGAGAAACCCCTTTGGCCCAGTCTCCTTTAGATTGTGTCTCCATGGACCTGATGGACCTACCATCACAGTTCATTATTGTCCATCATTGATCAACACTCACGATACATGCATGCCAGTCATCACTCCACCATCTGCTATCATCCCAAGGCCAATGTGATGCCTTGGTAGAGCATAGACCAAGGATCTGGAACCAGTTTCATCCCAAAAATTAGGTTGCAGATTAATTCTGTTATCCACAGGACAACTCATAATCAACCTTTGTACCTCCCGACTGGCTGGCATGCCAATTTTCTAGTTGGTCTGACAAATGAAGCAGCTTTTTGCTAAAAAAAAAAACTACTACAATAGAGGCACAAGAGAAAGATTCCAGTCAGAGTAGGGCTCACTCGTCTTGTATCATGATCACCGGCACCATACTGGTTCTCTACCACCATTAACAGGAAAGTGGCGTGGACCTGCAAGAGTTGTTGCTCAACTTGGACCTCTGGTCTTTGAAGTGAGAGATGTCCACACAATGTACAACTGAGGGTGCATCTTCACCACCTAATCCTTTCAAGACATTCCAGATCTGTCTTAGGCATCAGAAGATGAAGATGACACAGTGCCAGAAGCACCTGATGATCCTGACTTCGACGCAAATGTTTCCGTCGACCCTTCCCAAGACCCTGATGTTGAGGACATTGATCCAGACAAGCTGACTTCACTGGTGGACCTAATGCTGATGATGTGACCCAGTAACCATCCTTCGGTGCTGCCATTACTCCTGATGTGTAGCTGTTCAGGGCTGTGGCTCCCTTTTTTTAAAACTTCTTGTGCTGCATTGCTTGTGTTTGTTTTGGTTTTACTCTTTCATTTTACTGTTTTTTCTGTTCATTTTATTTACATGTGTTTGTGTATCATGCACGTCCAGCTGAACATGCACCTGTAACTTTTGTGAGGCAAATAATCAGATTCAGGCCCTCCTTGTTTCTCTTTCTAAGTGTGCCTTCGATGTCTTCTCTGACCCCATGGTATGAGAGGGTTGTGAGCTTTTCAACCTCCTTCACCCCCATCCCCCCCCCCGACAATACCCATCACTTCCCCCACCCCTTCCTTTCCCCAATCCTTCTATTCTTCTTGTACCTTTATTCGCACCCTCTTCCTGTCACCCTCGCTTCCTGTCCCCTCGCTTTTCCCTTCTGTCTATTTCCACGATAATTTCTCCCTTTTCTACTATTTTTTTACTTGCTTGTTCTTTACCTTTTATCTCTATCCCTATACTATTCTGCGTCCACCCTATCTGACTTTCCCTTTGTAAATTTCTTTTTTCCATTTTTGCCCTATCTTCTACATTTAGCCCTATCCTCTCCTGCTCCCAGCCTATTCCTATCCTACCCAACATTCTAACGTAATCCACAGGCCGAGTCGGGTACAGACGTACCACCTCTTTCTGCCAGCCTCATTTCTACACTTATTTTTGTTTCTGTTTTATGCTGGGTTTATTTACATGTATTTTACGTTTATTCACAACTTTTTGTACATATTTTTACTTTTTCCTA
>NC_051403.1:1719186-1721686 GCF_015228065.2 Penaeus monodon | reverse complement strand
TCAGCCAGAGAGAGTGTAAGAGGGTGTTTATGCCTCCTACGTGGGACTGGTGGAAGCAACGATGAATTGGTTGGACTTCTCTCTTTATTGTTGAAACATACAAATACATATCCACATATCCACGCCGCGCTCAAGCGACGCGGACGGCTAGCCACCGATATTGGAGGTTGGGATGAGGGTTCACAGCAGAAGTCTTATAAAGGTCATCCTTATGAAGGTCATTCTCGGTCAACCATAATCTTCATCTTGGTTCCCGGCGGGGCCGCTAGTATCCGATCTTTTGGGCAACGCACATGCCATGTGGATCCTCCTGTAGGCACGCGGAACCTGACTTAGGATGGTATAGCTTAGATAAGCTAAGATTTTCCAACAATTATACTTATAGATAGCAAGATTCTGTACTTTAACATTATATTGCCCTAAAGAGCAAACATTAAACGAAGTATTTTGCTTTCTTTTTCGTTCCCAATTACTCTGAAAACATTATCTGCTCGAAAAAAAAACGTTCTCTTCTGTGGTTTATCTTTGCGAGAAAAACATACAAATACCTATGATTACTTGTTATGATTATAGATTATTCAGTGCAAAGCATAAGACGAACAGAAACCCTCTTTGGGCATATTCTTGGAAGACACATGCACGTTTGCAGAGCATCCCAGACAGATGGAGGGAGAGCGAGATGAAGCATGTACTGAATATAAGTGGAATTTGCTGACATAAATTTTACGAATGTTGCATAGTAGAAAAAGCATATAGAACAGAACCATATACTTAGATTAACGTATATATTTGTTGGAACTCCTCTGGTCTCTTGATTACTACAGAGTATTCGAATCTGAATAGTGATGTGGTATCTATATTTTCTATTAGTTGGAGAATTCTTGTATCAATATGAATATTAATATATAACCCATAGACTAACAGCCTCTATTCTTCCATTTGATCCCAGATAATTGGTCATTACACAAATGCCGCTTCTGTGTTGTATTGATGGATTCATTTCATTCCAAAGGCATTACAATGGACTCTGTGCCCTTTGTGAAGCTCGTCCAAACTAGTGTTATTTTTATATACAGGAACAATGGATTTAAAAAAAATTAATTGCGTATATGAGCCTTTTCGCTGACAGTAACTCGTACTTATGAAATGTTGCTGCCTGTAGAAGTCTAGGGTTTGAATCCCTAGGAAAACTTTCAACGTTATTTCGAATAAAATATTATGGCGGTGAAACTCATGAAAGGTGCATATATATCAAAAGGCACACAGATTCCGTTTTACTGTTTCTTGGTCACACACACACACACACACACACACACACACGTACACACACAAACGTACACACACACACGTACACACACACACACACACGTACACACACACACACACGTACACACACACGTACAACCACACACACACACACACACACACACACACACACACACACACACACACACACACACAATAGTTCAAAGAATACCAAGATCTGCTGCATACTAGGCTGTATGGATGAAAGGGTTTAACCGACCTAAAAGGACTAGTAGAGGAGAGCACATATTAGCTCAATTAATTGAACTATCAAGAGATCTTATATAGAGCTCACTGTACTCCTTAAATGGAATATTTGACATCATGGAGCACGGCAATACCAACTGCTGTGTGATGCATGGTAATTTTTCCTTGAGAGGGGTGCAGATATGCTCGAAGAAGTTAAACAGTAATAACCTTGACATTTGCCAAATTATCTTTTACCGTATGATTAGTTTCATTATTATTTCTATCGTTATTCGCTATGTCATTCCAAGTGAACTTTTGAACAACAAAGTTGTAGATTAAGTATGCCGTAATTAGGATGAGCATTGACACGTACATCTGAATGTTGCCAATGGACGCGGTATAACCACTTGTCATACACAGGTGCAGAAGACTGGACATTTATTATCTATATATATCTTTACTTTAAAGAGATTTCTTTATCTCAGTATCAATAATTTCTCAGAAATCTTCATTTGCTTCACCAAAATCTCAACTTACTTCTCTAATTATCTTATGTTGATGAGTTGAGGGTAACTGTAATGAAAATAACAACGGTAATATAAGTCTATTAAAAGAAAACACTGAAAGTGAAATATCCCCATCCCCCAAGGGGAAATGATCCCTCCCCCCAAATTCTAAAACTCTTGCTACTCAACGCTTGTTATTGCGTTTAAAACTCGAAAGGAAATGCGAGTTTATCAGCCACATTCTTCTGTCATTTGAGTGGCTTATTGACTCTTTCACAATTATCAATATAAGCACCGTATGCTAAATCCTTTTTCATAAGTAAGTTTCCCACGGGTTTATATGGGATCTTCACTATCCCATTCAGCAGCCAAAGAGTGTTCGTGTTCTTTTATAATCAAATGTTATCTATTGAATTATATAAACAGAACATAAAATTCCGAATTATATATATATATATATATATATATATATATATATATATTATATTATATAAAATATA
>NC_051403.1:1692285-1707285 GCF_015228065.2 Penaeus monodon | reverse complement strand
TAAATATAAATTATATTATAATAAAATTTTATATAAATTTTTATTATTATTTAAATTTTATCTTTTGTATTGATATATTTTATTTTTAAAAATTTTATATATTATTTTTAATTTACTATATTTTTTTTTATATTTATATATTTTTTTTTAAAAATTCTATTTTTATAATTTATAAATTATTTATAATTTATAAAAAATTTTTTTAAAAAAAAAATATATTTATAAAAAAAAAATTTTTTAATTTACTTTTTTTATTATTTTAAAAAATTTTTATCTTTTTATTATTATATATATAATTTTTTTAACAATTTAATTTAATTTTTTAAAAAAAAATATTAAATTATTTTTTATAAAAATTTAAAATTTATTTAAAAAAATATTTTTATATTTAAAAATATTTTTATTTATATTTTTTTTATATAAATTTTTTTTACATAAATTATATATATATATTATTTAAATTTTTATTTTTTAAAAACCCCTAATATAATATCTTTTTTTTTTTATATATATTAAAATATATTAAATATAATAAAAATAAATTTTTATAATTTTATAATATATATTTATTTATTAAAATTTTATAAATATAACAAATAATTTTTAATTTTAATTATATATATATATTATATATTTTATTAAAATAATATATAAATATATATTTTATATATTATAATTTTATTTTATATATAATTTTTTTAATATTATATATATAATTTTTAAAAAATATATAAAAATATATTTATATATATTTTTAATTATATATAATAAATTTATATATTATTAAATTTTATTATTTAAAATGTAAAAATTTTTTTTTTAACAAAAATATATATAAAAAACAAAAATATATAATTTTTTTTTTTATATATATTATTTAATTATAAAATATAATCTTTAATTTATATAAATTTTTAATTTTTACATATATATATTTATAATTTTGTTTTATTTTTTTAATTAATATATAATATATAAAATTTTTTTAAAATATATAATATATATATATAATTTTTATTATTTAAAAATAATTTAATTTAATATATATTTAAAAATATACACAAAAAACGTATTATGTTTTATATATTATATATTATATAATATATATATAATTATATTTATTTTTTTGTTGTGTTTTGTGGGTGTGTTTTTTTTTTGGGTGTTTTTGGGGGTTTTTTTGGGGAAAAAAAAAAAAAAAAAAAAACCCCCCAAAAAAAAAAATATATTATAAAAATTTTTAATATTTTTATTAATATATATATATATATATATTTGTTTTTTTTTGGTTTTTTGGGTTTTGAATATTAAATTTTTATATTAAAATTTTAAAAATATTTTTTAAAATAATATATTTTAAATATAAAAATAGTGTTATATATTTTATTATTTAAATAAATTTTTATAAAAAAAATAAAAAAACAAACCCAAAACCCCCAAAAATAATAAGGGTAAAAAAACCACATTTTTTTTTTATTTGGAAACATTTATAAATTTTTTTTTTTCCTTTTGGTAGGTTTACAATTTTTTTTTTTAATTTTTTGTTTTATACACCTATACACACATATAACGCGTATTATGTATATATATATAATTATATATATTATATTATATATATTATATGTTATTAATGGGGGTGTGTGTGTGTGTGTGTCTGGGGTGTGTGCGTGTTTTGTGTGGTGTTGTGTGTGTGTGTGTGTGTGTGTGTGTGTGGTGTGTGTGTGTGTATGCACACACCCCACACACCACACACACACACACACACACACACACACACACACACACCCCATATATATATATATATATATATATTTATATATATATATTATATATAAAATATAAAATTGGGGTGTGTGGTGTGTGTGTGTGTGTGTGTGTGTGTGTGTGTTTGCATATATATATATATATATAATATATATATATATATATATTATATATCTATATATAATATCTTATATATATATAGGGAAACATATGTGTGTATATATGCTATGTATTATAAATATATTTATATACAAACACAAAACACTCACACACCACACACACACACACACACACACACCAATATATATAGGGTAGAAAAACCCACATGGGACTCTCTGCTCTCTCCATCTTGGCAAACATTTTCATGGACTGAGTTTCCCCCTTTCCCCATCTTCCTTCGCCCGTCGGTGTGGCTGAGGTATGTCGACGACATTTTTGCTTCTGGCCACATGACCCTGTCCTGTTCTCGGTTTTCCTGGCGCAGCTGAACCTTTTCTCTCCTTCCATCCGTTTCAAAGTAGAATGACGGTTGTCCTCAGCCTGTCCTTCACTGAGATCTACTCTCTCCGTCCCCTTTCTTCACCCTCTCAACTGCGGGCTGATCTTTCGCCACGTGAACACTTTCCGTGGCAACCTGGTCCACACTAGCCCTCCTCTAACTCGAATGTAGGCAACTACACTATTCCCTATGCCTGATAAGCAATACTTTTGCGAGACGGGTTGCCAGTCTCACTTGCGGTCTGTGTAAATATAAATCGCTGTATCCAGGGAACCAACAACAACGGCCTCTTCTGCCACCAGTGGGACGTAAGGCTCAGATGGATTGGTCAGTCGCGCGAATCGTCTCCCCTTCCGCTGATGTTCACAGCCGCAGACTGGTGGAATCATCCTTAATCAACTGTTGCCTAATTTCAACTTGAACGATTTTTTTTTTTCTCCTGCCGCGCCTCTCACTTCCCACATCTTTCGCCTTCTGCCTATGCCAGCCACCCTCCATAGACCGCCTGATTCTCCGACCTGATCTGACCGCCTCCGTTCACTTTTTCCCTCACCTCCCACGTTTCACCTCGCCATCTCTTCAGACTGATATATATATTTTTATATATATATATATATATTATATATATATAATATATATATATATATATATATAATACATAATATATATGATTATATTATATATATATATATAATTATATATATATATATATATATATATATAATATATTTTAATATATATATGTGTTTTATATATTTTATATATATATAATATATATTATATATATATTTTATATTGTTACGTAGCTTTCGTTCATTAAAATGACCCCGGTTGTTACAGAACCGGCGCATAACAGAACCCAATCTAAGTTAATATATTTTGGTGTCAAGCGTAATAATTTGTAAATATCCTTGTGTTTCTTTTAATTCTATGTCCCATTCCGTCGTATGTGCATATTTTTCTTGTGTGTTACTGCTGCCGTGATCACTTCTTAATTATTGTTAATTACATATACTCCTACTTGTTATATGTTAGCTCTGTTATTCAGTAAGAGTCAAATAATGAATTCATATGCGAGCTCTTCTGCTCTAGCCTTGTTACATTTAATAATTAACAATCACTCAACAATTTTCCCTCTGCTTGTATATCTTCCGTGTTACTATCATCTCTATTAATATTATATTTCCTTTTTGCTTCCCTTTTTATAGTACTGCCAGTTTTTAAAGTAATATACTGTAAGTATGCAAGGTAGGGAGTATAAAGCCAATTTTTAATTAATTTGTATTTATACCAAACACCCGGGTAACAAAACTGTACGAAATCACCTCATCAGCAAACATATATGAATATTACACAACAGAAAAAAAATTATATTCAAATAAACCTAACTGCAATACAGGATGACAAAAAGGTCAAATTTCAAACATAAAATGTAAATTTCGTAACCACAACCCGGCTCCGCCAACCCCCGACCAGCCAAATCACCTCCTTTCCCCAAGTCCGTCCAAGGTCGTTCTCCCCCTCCTCGCCCTTACTCCCCATACAACCCTTCTGAGTCCACCAGACCGAAGCCCGAAACCCCAACAAATCCCCATGTCTCGTCCACGTATTCCGAGTCCCGTTAGTCCGTTTGCAGTCGGAGTAAAGCAGCGTCAGGTCATGCAGAGGTCATGCAATTAGTTGACGGGCGTACACAGGTTTGATGGTCGATGGGGAGCATGTAATAAAAATATATTTTGTATATTATATATATATATATATATATATATATTAATATATATATATATAGATATACATATATATATATATATTTATATATATATATTTTTATATATATATATTTTATATATATAATATAAAATTTATGTGCAGACTGAAGAGGAAGTTTTCTTTCAGTTTTCTTTTCTACCATAGTATCAACACGGAAGGTGTTTTTTTCCATTCATATACATGCAATTTTATATATATGTATATATATATATATAAAAATTATATATATATATATATATTAATATATACATACAAAATATATATAAATATATATATATTTTATAATTTTATATATATTATTATATATAATATATATATATATTATTGTATATGTATAAATGCACACACACGCACACCACACACAACACACACAACACACCACCCCACACACACACACACCACACACACACACACAAAATTATACATATATGTGTATATATATATATATATATAATATATATATATATATTATATATATATATATATATATATATATATATGTGTGTGTGTGTGTGTGTATATATAATATTATATATATTATATATTATAATATATTTTATATATATATATACATATATATATATCTATAAAACATATATAGGGATATATATGTATATATATTATAATTTTTTTAAACGGTTGGTTCATGTTCAGCCGTCAATAATAAATTATATAAATAAAATTATAAAATAAAAAAAAAAAAAAAATTTTTTTTAACCCAGATAAATAAATTTATTAATTTTTTAAATATATATTAAATAATATCTTCTATTCTTATTTTTTTTAAATTCAAATTCTATAAAATTTTTTTTAAATATAAATATATATAGATATATAGGCCCGCGGGGGGTCCGGTGGGTCAGAGCATCGGACTCAAACTGTCCGCGGCAATCCGAGTTCAAAGGGCCCCAGTCCCGGGCCCCTGCCTTTGGGCCCCTTGGGCCCGGAAACTTCCCCTCGATTGCCTCCCCTGCCCGTGGGGCCCCAACCCACCCCCAAGTCAGTGCTTTTTGCCAACCCGGATAAAAAGAGAGAAGGGAACCTAAAAAAGGGTAACACCGGAAATCTCCCGGGAAAAGGAACGGGGCCCCCTCCCACTTTTTCTAAATCCAAGAGCATCAAAACCCCATAAAAAATACAATTAAGTCCCCGGCTGTGACCACGGCGGTTTAAACCCAAAACCCTTTGGAAAAAAGGGAAATATATTTTATATATATTATATTATATTATATATATAATATAATATAATAAATATAATATATATATATATATATATATATATATATATATATATATAATTCGGAATTTTATTGTTCTGTTTATAAAATTAAATAGAAAACATTTGATTATAAAAGAACACGAACCCTTTTTGGGCTGTTTAAGGGATAGTAAAAGGACCCCCTAAAAACCCGTGGGAAACTTACTTATGAAAAAGGATTTAGCATACGGTGCTTATATTGATAATTGTGAAAGAGTCAATAAGCCACTCAAATGACAGAACGAATGGTGTGCTGCATAAACTCGCATTTCCTTGTGCGAGTTTAATCGCAATAGACAAGCGTTGAGTATGCAAGGAGTTTGAGAATTTTGGAAGGGAGGATTCATTCCGCGTTGGGCTGGATGGAGACTTATTTCACTTTCAGTGTTATACTTTTAACTAGAGCTTATATTACCGTTGTTATTTTCATTACAGTTACCCTCAACTCATCAACATAAGATAATTAGAGAAGTAAGTTGAGATTTTGGTGAAGCAAATGAAGATTTCTGAGAAATCATTGATACTGAGATAAAGAAATCTCTTTAAAGTAAAGATATATATAGATAATAAATGTCCAGTCGTTCTGCACCTGTGTATGACAAGTGGTTATACCGCGTCCATTGGCAACATTCAGATATACGTGTCAATGCTCATCCTAATTACGGCATACTTAATCTACAACTTTGTTGTTCAAAAGTTCACTTGGAATGACATAGCGAATAACGATAGAAATAATAATGAAACTAATCATACGGTAAAAGATAATACGGCAAATGTCAAGGTTATTACTGTTTAACTTCTTCGAGCATATCTGCACCCCTCTCAAGGAAAAATTACCATGCATCACACAGCAGTTGGTATTGCCGTGCTCCATGATGTCAAATATTCCATTTAAGGAGTACAGTGAGCTCTATATAAGATCTCTTGATAGTTCAATTAATTGAGATAATATGTGCTCTCCTCTACTAGTCCTTTTAGGTCGGTTAAACCCTTTCATCCATACAGCCTAGTATGCAGCAGATCTTGGTATTCTTTGAACTATTGTGTGTGTGTGTGTGTGTGTGTGTGTGTGTGTGTGTGTGTGTGTGTGTGTGTGGTTGTGGTGTGTGTGTACGTGTGTGTGTGTGTGTGTGTGTGTGTGTGTGTGTGTGTGTGTGTGTGTGTGTGTGTGTGTGTGTGTGTGTGTGTGTGACCAAGAAACAGTAAAACGGAATCTGTGTGCCTTTTGATATATATGCACCTTTCATGAGTTTCACCGCCATAATATTTTATCCGAAATAACGTTAAGTTTTCCTAGGGATTCAAACCCTAGACTTCTACAGGCAGCAACATTTCATAAGTACGAGTTACTGTCAGCGAAAAGGCTCATATACGCAATTATTATTTTTTTTAATCCATTGTTCCTGTATATAAAAATAACACTAGTTTGGACGAGCTTCACAAAGGGCACAGAGTCCATTGTAATGCCTTTGGAATGAAATGAATCCATCAATACAACACAGAAGCGGCATTTGTGTAATGACCAATTATCTGGGATCAAATGGAAGAATAGAGGCTGTTAGTCTATGGGTTATATATTAATATTCTTATTGATACAGTTATAAATATACAAGAATTCTCCAACTAATAGAAAATATAGATACCACATCACTATTCAGATTCGAATACTCTGTAGTAATCAAGAGACCAGAGGAGTTCCAACAAATATATACGTTAATAAGTATATGGTTCAGTTCTATAAGTTTTTCTACTATGCAACATTCGTAAAATTTATGTCAGCAAATTCCACTTATATTCAGTACATGCTTCATCTCGCTCTCCCTCCATCTGTCTGGAATGCTCTGCAAACGTGCATGTGTCTTCCAAGAATATACCCAAAGAGGGTTTCTGTTCGTCTTATGCCTTGCACTGAATAATCTATAATCATAACACGTAATCATAGGTATTTGTATGTTTTTCTCGCAAAGATAAACCACAGAAGAGAACGTTTTTTTCGAGCAGATAATGTTTTCAGAGTAATTGGGAACGAAAAAGAAAGCAAAATACATCGTTTAGATGTTTGCTCTTTAGGGCAATATAATGTTAAAGTACAGAATCTTGCTATCTATAAGTATAATTGTTGGAAAATCTTAGCTTATCTAAGCTATACCATCCTAAGTCAGGCTCCGCGTGCCTACAGGAGGATCCACATGGCATGTGCGTTGCCCAAAATGACTCGGATACTAGCGGCCCCGGCGGGAACCAAGATGAAGATTATGGTTGACCGAGAATGACCTTCATAAGGATGACCTTTATAAGACTTCTTGCTGTGACACCCCTCATCCCAACCTCCAATATCGGTGGCTAGCCGTCCGCGTCGCTTGAGCGCGGCGTGGATATGTGGATATGTATTTGTATGTTTCAACAATAAAGAGAGAAGTCCAACCAATTCATCGTTGCTTCCACCAGTCCCACGTAGGAGGCATAAACACCCTCTTACACTCTCTCTGGCTGAAATGCAGTGCAGAAAAATAAGATTCCTTAGTTCACACCCTCAAACAAGTGACCCGCTTGTTGATGCCGTCCAACATGATGGTAATACTAGTTTGAAGAACAATGACCTGTTCGCCCATTCCAGACGTGCTTGCAAGCGGCGTGTTATTCAGTATATAGTTAATGGCCCATTAGATCGAACAAGAATCAATAAGTCAAGGAAACCTTGTATCACTATATAACACTGTTTCACAAGAACACCTGGTACAATGAATGTTGAACCTGAATATCTGAGCGCCTGTACAAACTGCTTCAAAGCGCGTTGGAAGCAAAGGATGGCGGGCCTGAGTGAGCTGATTCTTTATGCAAACTTTTTTTTCGAGATCTCGGGATTGATGACAATCCTTCGCAAGGAATCCTTTGCGGACGGTCCTTTGTGCAGTAGTTTGCGCGTGCATATAACAGCTGAGACAAACAAGTTGAAATGTTGGTTTTCTTTTCTTTTGTTTTCTACTTTCCTCTTACTCTCATTCTGTCTTACTCTCTTTCTCTTGAAATCTTTCTCCACAATCATTCTCTCTCTCTCTGCCTCTCTCTCTTTCTCCCCTCTCTCTTCTCTTCTTTTTCTCATCTTCTCTCTCTCTCTCTTCTTTCCGTTTCCTTTCTTTCTGTAGATAGATGGATAGATATAGATAAAGATATATTTTTACATTACCATTTTATTTTTCAGTGGTATTTTAAATCCAACACACACCACACACACACACACCACACACACCACACACACACACACACACACACACACACACACACACACACACACACACACACACACCAACACACAAACACACACCACACATATATATATATCGATTTTGGCGGCATTAAACAATAATATTACTATTTTCACTAAAAGACGTAAAACACCAAATCGGCACTGTCTCAAGGTTTCCCCCCCTACACTCTTGTTGCCCTACTTTCCTTTTCTTCGCCCTACCCTCTTCTCGTCTCTCCTGTACTTTGGGTACGGCAAATACCGCGCCATGTTTGTGCACGTTTTCTCTATGTGCGTGTACCCTAGTGTTTGTCTATCAACCTATTTAGTGATCCATTAAGAAATCCCTGTCTGCTTGGAAGTTTATGCTACTGTTATGCTTTTGCAAGTGATATATATTTTGTCTCTCTCTTCTTGATGAAGTGAATATTTACGGAAAAATACTGTGTCAAAATTACGGACTACGTGTCAGAGTTTCCTATATCGCTCTTTCCTGCTGTGCACGTGGTTCCACTACTTTTTTCATATTCCTTCTCCCTTGATAATACACTCCAAACTTTTATGTTACCGGTACACTTAACACACTCGTGTAAAATCAACAGATTTTCCTCCTTATACAGTACAATACCGAAACCATTTATAAATGTAAAATTCATTTTCTCAGGTGGCTTGATTTTGTCCTTTCGCGACTCCATTTACATGAAATTGTAGCTATTATTTTCAGATAAGTATTTAATGGCTCTCAAATGATTTTCCTGTAGCACACACACACACACACATAGATGCACAAACACACACACATGATCATAGACAGAGGTAAACAAACATACATACATATACGGAAGCATCAACACACATCCAAAAACACTTCCCGATACGCACGAGGAACTATTCTCCCTATCTTAGGAAAAACGATACACTGCCGTATGTTATCCTGGCCTAAAACTGCTTCTTTTTCTTGGCTTTACTGTAAGAGAAACGGCTGCTTCAGATAGTGGTTGACTATCCTCGGCATTGAGAAATGGTTATGCAATACTTTTTCATATAAGCCTAAAAAAAAGTCACCTAAAAATATATCTAAATAAATTGTGTATGTGTATTGATATACATATATATATATATATATATTATATATATATATATAAAATATATATAATATATATATATAATATATATATATATATATATATTAATATTATATACATAAAATTATATACATACACACACACACACACACACATCAAACAAAAACGTAATATATATATATATATATATATATATATATATATATACATATATATACAAATATATACATACTTTTTATAAATTATATACAATTATATCTACATATTATACAAATATATATACATACTATAACATATTATAAATATTATATATACATATATAATATATATATATAAATATATATAAATATTATATATATATAAATGTTTGCCTTTATATAATATATATATGTATATATATATAGTATATATATATATGTATATATTTATATATGTATATATATATATAAATATATATATAATATGTACACGCGTACGCGCGCGCGCACACGCCACACACACACGCACACACACACACACACACATACACACATACACACATACACACAACACACACACACACATATATATATATATATTTATGTATATATATATATATATATTGTAGTGTACGGCTGCGCACTCGCCGACTCTAAGGTCGATCTCGCCTGGACTGACATCGTCCTCGGGCGCCGAGTGGTTTGAGGCCGGTCTTTACCATGCCCATGCCTGCCTTCTCTACCACGGAACAAGGTCGTAAGGAACTCTGCAATGCTGCCATTGACTTGGATGAGACGTCCCGGGCTCCGCTTCCACCAAACGAGGTGGGCAGTGTTAAGAAATAATATGAACATGGTTATAAAAATAACCAAAGAACGTATTTTAAACCAAGTCTCGTTACTTGGATGATGTTGAAGTCTCCGAGAAAAATAAGAAAAATTATTAATTTCCTAAGTCCCATACCGCAGATAGTTACAGCCCGAAATGTACAATTTTTGCGAAAATTGTACATTACCAGTTTCCCTAGCTATCCTTTCCAGTGTCATAATAGCCCCTGAAGGGAATAATGGTCGTTAGATAGCGTTTTTCTCTCCCTCTCTTTTTCACGGTTGTTTGGTCTTTAGCTTGTTTTGGACTGCCGGACTATCGGGTTGGTAGTCCAACTCATATCTTCTTCTTTCGCGCCATGCCTGGGGCATGGCCTGAGGGTCCTTTTTCGGGTATAAATACCCTAGTTTTGTGAGGGAAGACAGTTCGGTCCTGACTTCTGTGTGTACTGTGGTCCCGTTCTCGGTGTTTTCGGGGTGCTCGCTTTGGATTTACTTCTTTGGATTTACCTCGCTTCGCGCCAGGACTTGCCGAGTTTGTCTCCGCAAAGCTAAGTATTTAGTGGTTGTGTGTAGGAGACACCTGGTCTCTTTTGGACTTTGGCGTGTGGCACGCTACATCATCATCTGTGGGGTGCACTCTTTCTCTGTCCCAAAGCAGCACTTTGTGAACTCAAAGTGTCAAGAGTACAAAAAGACCACGTCACATAGAAGGAACACTGCTTGAGGATCCGTACCTCCATGTGCCATTCAGTGTTTTGAAACTAAGTCATACTTAGTTTCCTTCTCTAGCTCGAGGATCCGTACCTCCTGGGAGGAAGGCTTATTTCATTAAGTCTCGCCCATAATAATTTCAGGCCATTTTACATTTTACTTTGTCCCCGATTTGTTGTCTTGATACCTGCCTGACTTTGTGGGTGTCAGGCAGTCCGTGATCTTGTAGTCTCCTTTGGCGTTATTCTGTTATTTGGCCTTCGACGCTAAATTATGTTTCTTACATTATATATCTAAATCACAAGTGTTTTTATTCAGAGTTTAACAGCACCAGTTTTTATTATCTTTTTTTTTCGTTAATCTCCATTTTGGGTTGGAGATGAACTTGTTCATATTAGGGATTGGTATGTGTTCGTGCTAACACTCTTGTTTAAAAATTCTTATGGAGTTGGGACGCCAACTTAGGAGTGAAAATACACTGTGTCATTTCTGAGTATATCTGGTGTAGTTTTTCTCGTGCATTACCCCCGCTGTGATCAAATTGGTGATGTAGGCATCTATAAACATTTCTGAATGACTGAATTCCTGTAGACCTCCCTAATGAGTGCGATTTGCTCAATAAATAAATATCATACTATCGTAGAGCTTTCACTCGGTCCCAGTCAAATGAACAAATGATATTTACGACATCTTAAGTTCTGGTTCAGACTAAGGCTGAATGCTTAAAACTTTCTTGGGCTCGGGTCTCCTCGCACTGCTGTTACTCTATTCGCACCCCTGAAAGGCTGTAAGAAGGCTAGATGAATCGGAGTATATTAAGCTGATACTCTAGAACAGACCATAACTTTGCTATACCTGGGTTCCCACTTCCAGCAGCTGGATGCTCATACTGAAGGGAAGAGGAAGAATTTTATGATCTTGCATTTTTTTCCAAACACGTCCACGCAGACGCTCAGCCTACGCTATCTCCCTTTTCACATTTACACACTTACACATCCAACATTCAGCACATACATCCTGTACTTTCCTTCCACCCTACTTTCATACAACATTCACACCCCCATACACAACACACACGGTTCCCGAACCTACTAATCGGGTGGTGGCAGCGTGCCGTAGGCCTGGAACCTTACATCTGTTCACTGCAGACGAATCTTTTCCCTAATATAAAAACCTGCATTCTCGGTTGAGCCCGAACTCAACCAGACACATTGAAGTCTACTGGGTCTACACCCCGCTACATATATATATATATATATATATATATATATATATATATATATATATATATATATATTATCATATTGGATCTTTCTTCCATTTCTTACACATTCAGCCTCCACTTGGGGCGAGATGAGTTTGAAAGTCCTGTCAGTTTGAAAGTCCTGAGATCTTCCTACTCCCAACGCTGGACTGCTCCAAGTACAACTCTGTTCAAAATGGAAATTTCCTCATTACTTTTCCCTAAAGTAATTATTAATGTAATATCTGCAATTTTCTCCTTCGGGAGCTCTAGTCCTCGAGGTACTGTCTATCGAAAAACGAAAAAGTAAACCCG
The DNA here is from genome assembly GCF_015228065.2 of Penaeus monodon. NCBI lineage: Eukaryota > Metazoa > Arthropoda > Malacostraca > Decapoda > Penaeidae > Penaeus > Penaeus monodon. Next base: position 1,694,587 of record NC_051403.1, on the reverse strand, counting down.
GAACGTGTTGAAAAAAACACGCAGGGGTGTGATCATAAAACTTTGACTAGTCATTACAAGTGCTTCAGAGACACTGGCGAGAGAGAATTACTAAATACGACAGAATGGCTTAAGAAAAAACTTAAAGTATGTAAAACAGTAAAAAAGAACTAACATCTAAGTTAGAAAAAGTAAAATATGTACAAAAAAGTTGTGAATAAACGTAAAATACATGTAAATAAACCAGCATAAAACAGAACAAAAATAAGTGTAGAAATGAGGCTGGCAGAAAGAGGTGGTACGTCTGTACCCGACTCGGCCTGTGGATTACGTTAGAATGTTGGGTAGGATAGGAATAGGCTGGGAGCAGGAGAGGATAGGGCTAAATGTAGAAGATAGGGCAAAATGGAAAAAAGAAATTTACAAAGGGAAAGTCAGATAGGGTGGACGCAGAATAGTATAGGGATAGAGATAAAAGGTAGAACAAGCAAGTAAAAAATAGTAGAAAAGGGAGAAATTATCGTGGAAATAGACAGAAGGGAAAAGCGAGGGGACAGGAAGAGGGTGCGAATAAAGGTACAAGAAGAATAGAAGGATTGGGGAAGGAAGGGGGGGGGGAAGTGATGGGTATTGTCGGGGGGGGGGATGGGGGTGAAGGAGGTTGAAAGCTCACAACCCTCTCATACCATGGGGTCAGAGAAGACATCGAAGGCACACTTAGAAAGAGAAACAAGGAGGGCCTGAATCTGATTATTTGCCTCAAAAGTTACAGGTGCATGTTCAGCTGGACGTGCATGATACACAAACACATGTAAATAAAATGAACAGAAAAAACAGTAAAATGAAAGAGTAAAACCAAAACAAACACAAGCAATGCAGCCACAAGAAGTTTTAAAAAAAGGAGCCACAGCCCTGAACAGCTACACATCAGGAGTAATGGCAGCACCGAAGGATGGTTACTGGTCACATCATCAGCATTAGGTCCACCAGTGAAGTCAGCTTGTCTGGATCAATGTCCTCACATCAGGGTCTTGGGAAGGGTCGACGGAAACATTTGCGTCGAAGTCAGGATCATCAGGTGCTTCTGGCACTGTGTCATCTTCATCTTCTGATGCCTAAGACAGATCTGGAATGTCTTGAAAGGATTAAGGTGGTGAAGATGCACCCTCAGTTGTACATTTGTGTGGACATCTCTCACTTCAAAGACCAGAGGTCCAAGTTGAGCAACAACTCTTGCAGGTCCACGCCACTTTCCTGTTAATGGTGGTAGAGAACCAGTATGGTGCCGGTGATCATGATACAAGACGAGTGAGCCCTACTCTGACTGGAATCTTTCTCTTGTGCCTCTATTGTAGTAGTTTTTTTTTTTTAGCAAACGCTGCTTCATTTGTCAGACCAACTAGAAAATTGGCATGCCAGCCAGTCGGGAGGTACAAAGGTTGATTATGAGTTGTCCTGTGGATAACAGAATTAATCTGCAACCTAATTTTTGGGATGAACTGGTTCCAGATCCTTGGTCTATGCTCTACCAAGGCATCACATTGGCCTTGGGATGATAGCAGATGGTGGAGTGATGACTGGCATGCATGTATCGTGAGTGTTGATCAATGATGGACAATAATGAACTGTGATGGTAGGTCCATCAGGTCCATGGAGACACATTCTAGAGGATACTTGGCCAAGGGAGTCTCTACCATTCGTACTCTCTGGGGGATGCCTCTTGACTGCTGACACGCAAGACAGTTGTCAACATACTCCCTACTGCCATTTAGTATACTGATCCACTGATACAACGAACTGGCATTTTCATAGATCCGCTGAACTCCAGGGTGAGAAGCAAGAGGTATGGGATGCCTTCAATGCAATGTTTTTTAACGATGTGGGAACAACAAGCTGGTAACAAATTCTGTTTGGAAGATGTCTAAGCCTGTATAGGATACCTTTCTTGACCTCAAACTCATCCAAGAGATGTGGCCCCCTTTTCTTTGTGAATGTATCATCAAGCAGATAATGTCGCAGGTCAGCAAGCTGAGGATTTTCCATTTGCTTTCTAGCAAGGACCTCAAGAGAGAGCTTAGTGATGGCTATTCCTGCAACTTGAACATAGGTTATTTGCATTAGGCAAGAACCAAATTTCAAGAGAGGAAGCGTCTGTGTGTAAATCAAACTTGCAGCTAAAATCTGGCTGACAAAGAACTGGGGCAGTGGTTGGCAGTTCTTTAGCTCCTGAAATGCCGTTGTGATCATTTCCAAGCTTTCGTTTTCCAAAAGAATTTCTGAATTTCTAAGAAGCCAAAACTGAAAAGGGAAATTTTGGTTGCCA
>NC_051403.1:1686376-1692185 GCF_015228065.2 Penaeus monodon | reverse complement strand
CCTCGCAGGATGGAGGAAATCTCTCGCAAGAGTGGGGGACAGGCTACAGCACCTAGAGAACCGACTTAGGAAAGGACCACCGAAGCGGTGGTATCCAGTAGTACCGGGAGCCAAGTTCCCTTGGCAGCACAGGCTAAGGAACGGCCAGTAGATACACCACTTCCTCACATTCGTCAATCCACCACACCACCTACAGCTAGGCCTGCCAACTCCATTCAAGCAGCCACCAGAAAAGACCTCCAGGAATAGCAGTGGCAACTGGAAGAGAGGGAGAGGCTTCTGCAACAGCAAGGACTCTCTTACAGCTACGTGGTCAGCAACCGCCAATGTACAGGAGGGTAGCCAAACATTTTCTGAGCCAGCCCCAATATTGACCACTCCTGTATGCCTAAGGTACCGTGAGGAGCCAGTGGAGGACCATATTTTTCGACTCCATGTAATACCTTGTCTCGCAGGATTCACTACCTCACTTTAAAGGGGAAACCTCTGCCTGTAAGCCCTTGATGAGAAACCAGGAGGTTGAGAGTTACATTCAGGCCATCGAAAACCTCGTAAGACCTGCAACTATTGATACAGACATCTGGGCTGCTAGAGCGAGCTGTCAGGGGAAAGCAGAGACAAAATCAACTCCAAGAGCTTTAACAGAATACCGGGCTGGGACAATTTCAAGTGGCAGCAGAGGCATAAGTTCAGGTGCTCATATACAGCCTCAGAGTTCTTTATGGTGTTCTATGATCACGGCATGACTGAGAAGTAGGCTCCTATGGACTTCTTCCTTGAGGTGGAGGTCTTGGACTTCCCAGGCTATTGGGACCACCAAGGGGCCATTGGAGAGCCTTTGGAGCTGATCAGGCTGGTTTACTGTCCACCCTGCAGGATCTTGTTCTCAAGGATGATTGCTTGCCAATCCAGCTTGCAGAAACTGCTCAGAAGCTCTGTAACTCCAGGTATGGCAGTTACAACACTCGCCACCAGTCTCCAAATGACCTCCAAGAAAATGACTACCAGGTTCGACACCATAGTCCAGAATGTCCACTCTGGGCTCCAGACCACTAGAACAGGTTACCTTTAACTGCTTCACCTCCAACTGCCTCTTTCCTCATTTCCAACATCACGGCATAACATATGGTGTGAATAGCATAGCAGTTCAACCCACAGCACCTGGGTATGCAGAGTTGCCGCCCGTTAGCCTTCACCCCCACCATTCTCTTGTTTCTGATGTGGAAGAGGTGGTCACATGTCTCTTGAGTGCCCCTTTCCAAGAGGCTAGTAAGGAAGGGTTCCCAGCTTCACGGAGGACTTCACAGAAGGAAACCCACACACACTCCATCGTAGTCCAGACAGAGCCATTGCAGGCAGCCACAGTGAGTATTCCAGCAGTCAGTGGGCGGCCAGTCGTGGCACTCAGTGTTGATGGGAAGGCTTTTCTCCTGCTTCATTGACACTGGGTCTTAGGTGACTCTGGTCAAGCCCAGTGCCTTAGAATTGATTGATCTGGCAAACAAGCTCCGACATTATGCTTCTAGGCATCTCAGGAGATCCTTTTATCCAGCAACAGAGGTTACATTCACCTTTAACTTCAGAAAAGACCTTGCTTTCCTTCACTGCACCATTGTCTTTGCAGTCATCTCATGGACTGCTCATTCTAGGAGTTTGTGAGCTTTCGCTCCTATACACCAACGCCCATTCCCTGCAGATTAGCCTGGTTGACTCAGACCTGGCTGATTCTCCTACTGGACTCAAAGGCCCATCCGAGCACCTACTCCACCAGGAGCTGCAATGCACCTTGCGAGACATACTGAGATCCTGCCACATTCTTATTGCTTTCTTGAAGACTGTATTTCTCACCTGGGACAGGCAGATCGACATGTCATTTTAAGTCCTGCTGTAACTGATGACCTAACACTACCGCACCTTGTTACGACCGCCACTCAGCAAAGATGCTCCATATGGGCTCTGAATCACACTTCAAGGCTACTAGTTTTGAAACAGGGTACAAGGCTTGGGACTGTCGCACCTCTACAGTGTCTACAGCAGTACAGTAGTCCATCAACCATCCTGATCCACCACAGTCAACCCTCAGGGACACAGCTGCCAAGAATCACATACCTCCTGTCAGGACTGCTTTGAGGAGGAACTCGATTTCATTGAGGATAGGATTCACACAGCGCCTGGGTTTATTGGTATTGCTGTTGTTGGGCAAAACAGGTATCTCGTCAATCCAGGATCTACGGTAGCCCAAGGCCTGGGATGTTCACTTACCTCTACCATGACAGAGCTGAGGTTTGCTTTTCATGCTAAAAAGGAACCCACATTTACAACTACTTCTGCCATCACAGAGCCGAAGCACTTCACAAATTCTTCCTTCTTACTAGAGGGAGCTGTTGAATTCGAGATGGAATGGGACAATTTCCCTGCCTATTTACATGACATTCCAGAAGAAGATTGGAAGATAGAGGATGCTTTCCTACTGCCCTCTATTGTTGCTGCCACAGTGAAGCTGTCACGGCAACAAGTGATAATAATGATGAGACTAGTAGTACACCTGACCTTAGCCATTTACCAGATCAACATTGACAAGATCTTGACCAGCTGTTGGAGCAGTTTCAGGTGTTATTTGATGGGGGAGAAGGGCTGCTGGACACATACCTGGGATACACCATCAGATTGATACTGGGGACACAAAGCCAGTTTGTTTCCATCAGTGGAGATTGCCTCAGTCCATTAAGGAGACCATCCAGCAGCAGTGTAATGCCATGCTGCGGTCAGGGGTCATAAAGCTTTCATGTAGTTCTTGACTGAACCCAGTAGTCTTAGTTAAGAAAAAGGATGGTAGTCCTCATTTCTATGTTGCTTATCGGGGTCTTAATGCTGTTACCAAGAAGGACAATTACCCACTTCCTATGATCGATGCTGTCATTGATGAGCTGGGTCCCAGTGACACGTTCACCACAGTATATGCTCATGTAGCTTATTGGGCAGTTGAGGTGGAGCCCTCCGATAGGTCTTCCCTTCGGTCTCGCAAGTGCTCCAACCACCTTTTAATGCACCATAAATGTCCTCCTTTCTTCTGTTCTGGGTAAGCAAACCCTGTGCTACCTACACAACATTATCATCTATAGCTGTGGGTTCTGCCTGCACCTCCAAGACCTGGAAGAAACGTAACAACTCATTTTAGCAGCTGGACTAAAGCTGAATATGGAGAAAAGCCATTTTGTGGCAGCAATCGCCAAAACTTTAGCACCATGTGATGTTCGTGAGTCACACTGTTTCTTAGGGTGCACTGGGGTCTTCAGGAAGCACATTCCTTGTTATGCAACCATTTCTTCTCCAGCGCACTTGCTCCTTAAGAAAAATCAGAAATGCTTTTGGAAAACTGATCAACAACAGGCATTTCAGGAGCTAAAGAACTGCCTAACCACTGCACCAGTTCTTTGTCAGCCAGATTTTAGCTGCAAGTTTGAGTTACACACAGACGCTTCCTCTCTTGTAATTGGTTCTTGCCTAATGCAAATAACCTATGTATCAAGTTGCAGGAATAGCCATCACTAAGCTCTCTCTTGAGGTCCTTGCTAGAAAGCAAATGGAAAATCCTCAGCTTGCTGACCTGCGACATTATCTGCTTGATGATACATTCACAAAGAAAAGGGGGCCACATCTCTTGGATGAGTTTGAGGTCAAGAAAGGTATCCTATACAGGCTTAGACATCTTCCAAACAGAATTTGTTACCAGCTTGTTGTTCCCACATCGTTAAAAAACATTGCATTGAAGGCATCCCATACCTCTTGCTTCTCACCCTGGAGTTCAGCGGATCTATGAAAATGCCAGTTCGTTGTATCAGTGGATCAGTATACTAAATGGCAGTAGGGAGTATGTTGACAACTGTCTTGCGTGTCAGCAGTCAAGAGGCATCCCCCAGAGAGTACGAATGGTAGAGACTCCCTTGGCCAAGTATCCTCTAGAATGTGTCTCCATGGACCTGATGGACCTACCATCACAGTTCATTATTGTCCATCATTGATCAACACTCACGATACATGCATGCCAGTCATCACTCCACCATCTGCTATCATCCCAAGGCCAATGTGATGCCTTGGTAGAGCATAGACCAAGGATCTGGAACCAGTTCATCCCAAAAATTAGGTTGCAGATTAATTCTGTTATCCACAGGACAACTCATAATCAACCTTTGTACCTCCCGACTGGCTGGCATGCCAATTTTCTAGTTGGTCTGACAAATGAAGCAGCGTTTGCTAAAAAAAAAAAACTACTACAATAGAGGCACAAGAGAAAGATTCCAGTCAGAGTAGGGCTCACTCGTCTTGTATCATGATCACCGGCACCATACTGGTTCTCTACCACCATTAACAGGAAAGTGGCGTGGACCTGCAAGAGTTGTTGCTCAACTTGGACCTCTGGTCTTTGAAGTGAGAGATGTCCACACAAATGTACAACTGAGGGTGCATCTTCACCACCTTAATCCTTTCAAGACATTCCAGATCTGTCTTAGGCATCAGAAGATGAAGATGACACAGTGCCAGAAGCACCTGATGATCCTGACTTCGACGCAAATGTTTCCGTCGACCCTTCCCAAGACCCTGATGTTGAGGACATTGATCCAGACAAGCTGACTTCACTGGTGGACCTAATGCTGATGATGTGACCCAGTAACCATCCTTCGGTGCTGCCATTACTCCTGATGTGTAGCTGTTCAGGGCTGTGGCTCCTTTTTTTAAAACTTCTTGTGGCTGCATTGCTTGTGTTTGTTTTGGTTTTACTCTTTCATTTTACTGTTTTTTCTGTTCATTTTATTTACATGTGTTTGTGTATCATGCACGTCCAGCTGAACATGCACCTGTAACTTTTGAGGCAAATAATCAGATTCAGGCCCTCCTTGTTTCTCTTTCTAAGTGTGCCTTCGATGTCTTCTCTGACCCCATGGTATGAGAGGGTTGTGAGCTTTTCAACCTCCTTCACCCCCATCCCCCCCCCCCCGACAATACCCATCACTTCCCCCCCCCCCTTCCTTCCCCCAATCCTTCTATTCTTCTTGTACCTTTATTCGCACCCTCTTCCTGTCCCCTCGCTTTTCCCTTCTGTCTATTTCCACGATAATTTCTCCCTTTTCTACTATTTTTTACTTGCTTGTTCTACCTTTTATCTCTATCCCTATACTATTCTGCGTCCACCCTATCTGACTTTCCCTTTGTAAATTTCTTTTTTCCATTTTTGCCCTATCTTCTACATTTAGCCCTATCCTCTCCTGCTCCCAGCCTATTCCTATCCTACCCAACATTCTAACGTAATCCACAGGCCGAGTCGGGTACAGACGTACCACCTCTTTCTGCCAGCCTCATTTCTACACTTATTTTTGTTTCTGTTTTATGCTGGGTTTATTTACATGTATTTTACGTTTATTCACAACTTTTTGTACATATTTTTACTTTTTCTAACTTAGATGTTAGTTCTTTTTTACTGTTTTACATACTTTAAGTTTTTTCTTAAGCCATTCTGTCGTATTTTAGTAATTCTCTCTCGCCAGTGTCTCTGAAGCACTTGTAATGACTAGTCAAAGTTTTATGATCACACCCCTGCGTGTTTTTTTCAACACGTTCCGGGTTTACTTTTTCGTTTTTCGATAGACAGTACCTCGAGGACTAGAGCTCCCGAAGGAGAAAATTGCAGATATTACATTAATAATTACTTTAGGGAAAAGTAATGAGGAAATTTCCATTTTGAACAGAGTTGTACTTGGAGCAGTCCAGCGTTGGGAGTAGGAAGATCTCAGGACTTTCAAACTGACAGGAC
>NC_051403.1:1676376-1681376 GCF_015228065.2 Penaeus monodon | reverse complement strand
TGGTTCCCGGCGGGGGCGCTAGTATCCGAGTCATTTTGGGCAACGCACATGCCATGTGGATCCTCCTGTAGGCACGCGGAACCTGACTTAGGATGGTATAGCTTAGATAAGCTAAGATTTTCCAACAATTATACTTATAGATAGCAAGATTCTGTACTTTAACATTATATTGCCCTAAAGAGCAAACATTAAACGATGTATTTTGCTTTCTTTTTCGTTCCCAATTACTCTGAAAACATTATCTGCTCGAAAAAAAAACGTTCTCTTCTGTGGTTTATCTTTGCGAGAAAAACATACAAATACCTATGATTACGTGTTATGATTATAGATTATTCAGTGCAAGGCATAAGACGAACAGAAACCCTCTTTGGGTATATTCTTGGAAGACACATGCACGTTTGCAGAGCATTCCAGACAGATGGAGGGAGAGCGAGATGAAGCATGTACTGAATATAAGTGGAATTTGCTGACATAAATTTTACGAATGTTGCATAGTAGAAAAAACTTATAGAACTGAACCATATACTTATATTAACGTATATATTTGTTGGAACTGCTCTGGTCTCTTGATTACTACAGAGTATTCGAATCTGAATAGTGATGTGGTATCTATATTTTCTATTAGTTGGAGAATTCTTGTATCAATATGAATATTAATATATAACCCATAGACTAACAGCCTCTATTCTTCCATTTGATCCCAGATAATTGGTCATTACACAAATGCCGCTTCTGTGTTGTATTGATGGATTATTTCATTCCAAAGGGCTTACAATGGACTCTTGCCCCTTGTGAAGCTCGTCCAAACTAGTGTTAATTTTTATATACAGGAACAGGATTTAAAAAAAATTAATTGCGTATATGAGCCTTTTCGGCGACATAACTCTGACTTATGAAATGTGCTGCTGTAGAGTCTAGGGTTTGAATCCCTAGGGAAACTTTTCAACGTTATTCGAATAAATATTATGGCGGTGAACTCATGAAAGGTGCATATATATCAAAGGCACACAGATCCGTTTTACTGTTTCTTTCCTTGGTCCCAAACACATCACACACACACCAAAAACACACACACACACAAACACACCACACGTACACACACACCACACGTACACACACACACGTACAACCACACACACACGTACACACACGTACACACACACGTAAAACACCAACACACACACACCACCACACAACACACAACACAACACAACCCACACCAAACCACACACACACACACACATCACACACACACAATAGTCAAAGAATACCAAGATCGTGCGCATACAGGCTGTATGGATGAAAAAAAAGGGTTAACCGACCTAAAAGGACTAGTAGAGGAGCAGACATATTAGCTCAATTAATTGAACTACCAAGAAGATCTTATATAGAAGATCACTGTACCCTTAAATGCGAATATTTGACATCATGCGAGCCGGCAAACAAGCTGTGTTGATGCATGGTACTTTTTCCTGAGAGGGGTGCAGATATGCTCGAAAGGGGGGAAAAAAAAAAACAAAAAAAAAAAAGGAAGTTAAACAGTCATAACCTTGACATTGCCAAATATCTTTTACGTATGATTAGTTTCATTTATTATTTCTAGCGTTATCGCTATCGTCATTCCAACTGTGAACTTTTGAACAACAAAAGTTGGAGATTAAGTATGCCGTAAATTAGTATGAGCATGACACGTATATGGAATGTTGGCCAATGGACGCGGTGTAAACACTTTCATACACAGGGCAGACGACTGGACATTTATTATTAATATCTACTTTAAAGAGATTTTTATTATCTCAGTAGCCAATGATTTCTCAGAAATCTTCATTTGCTTCAACCAAAATTCAACTTACTTCTCTAATTATCTTATGTTGATGAGTTGAGGGTAACGTAATGAAAAATAACACCTCCCCTCCCTCGGTTAATATAAGCTCTAGTTAAAAGTATAACCACTGACAGTGAATAAGTCTCCATCCAGCCAACGCGGAATGATACTCCCTTCCAAAATCTCAAGCTCCTTGCATACTCAACGCTTGCTATTGAGATTAAACTCGCGCAAGAACATGCGATTATAAGCAGCCACACCATTCGTCTGTTCATTGAGTGGTCTTATGCTCTTTCACAATTATCAATATAAGCACCGTATGCTAAATCCTTTTTCATAAGTAAGTTTCCCACGGGTTTATATGGGATCTTCACAATCCCATTCAGCAGTCAAAGAGTGTTCGTGTTCTTTTATTATCAAATGTTAGCTATTGAATTATATAAACAGAACATAAAATTCCGAATTATTATATATATATTATATATAGATAGATATATAGATAGATATATATATATATATATATATATAATATTACATATATATATAGTTTATATATATATACATTTTTTTCCAGGTCATGTTGAGCCGCCGGGTCACAGCATGATACTTAATTGTAATTTTTCATGTGTGATTGCTCTTGGAGTGAGACGTGGTAGGGGGCCAGTTCCCTCCCAGGGAGTAGTACCGGTGTTACCTTTTTGTAGGTAGCATTCCTCTCTATTTTTATCTCGGGCTTGGCACCAGCACTGAATGGGGCTGGCTTGGCGAGACAGTGGTGGTTAGGCAATCGGGTGAAGTTCCTTGCCCAAGGACCAACGCGCAGGCCGTGTGCTGAACCTCGAACTCGGAATTGCCGTCTGACAGTCTTGAGCCGTGCTCTGACCACTCGACATCGCGGCCTATATATAAATATATATAACATATAGAATATATATAGTAGTATAGATAGAGTGGGATATTAGATATATATATAAACATATAGAGATAGGATACGAGATATATATTATAGAATAGATATATTATATATAGTATATAACTAGATATATACATATATATGGATATATATACAGATACACACACACCACACACTACACAGTAGTATATAGAGAGAGAATAGATATTATTAGATATTATAATATATATAGATAGATATAGATATATATATCTAGATAGATATATAATATATATATATATGAACGGGCTGAAAACATGAACCAACACGTGAAAAATTTATATTATATATATATTATCTATATTATATAGGAGTATATATATATATAATGAGATATAGATACAGAGAGAGAGACATAAGAGGGAGATATTATATAGAGATACGAGATATAGATATATATCATATACATATAATAGGGATAGCAATATCTACATATATGATAGAGGATAGAGATAATATATATAGAATATAATATATGGATAGAGATATATATATATAGATAGATTATATAAGATATCTATAATATAGTAGAGATATTATATATATATATGTCAGATTATACCTATATACAATATATATATAATATAATAATATATATTATCAATATAATATTATAATATATATATATATAATATATATATATACACACATATCTGTATCTATATGGTGTGTGTGTGGTGTGAAGTGTGTGGTGTGTGCGTGGTGTGCCTTGTATAAATACATAATATATATATATAGATATATAATATATAGATATATATTTATAATAGATATCTATATATATATATATATATATATATGGATGTATGTATATATAGACATTAGATATATATATATATATATATACATATATATACAGTGTATACGAATGGTAAAACACTTTTCGGTGTATAATAGGGGAGAAAAGAAAAAACTAAAGAAAACTTCCTCTTCAGTTCTGCACATAAATTATATATAGATGATATATTATAATAGAATATTATGATATAGTATATATATATAGATAGATATATAGAGGTATATATAATATAATATTATATAATTATATATAATATAATATATAGTATTAGTATAGATATATAGATATATAATATATATATAGATATATTATATATATATATATATCTATGTGTGTGTGTGTGTGGTGTGTGTTGTGTGTGTGTGTGTGTGTGTGTGTGTGATGTGCGTGTTGCATTTTATATTATATATATATACCTCGCCATTTCAGACTGATATATGTATAATATATAATTACATCATATATAAAGTATATATATCTAATAATAATATTATAATATATATATCTATATATATATATATATGATATATGTGAGTATATGCATATATGTGGTATAGCATATATATATATATATATATATATATAATATATAATATATATATATATATATAGATATATATATTATATATATATATAATGTATATGTATATATATAATATATATATATATATATAGATATATATTATGATATAATATATAAGATATATATAATAATATATTATATATATATTAGCAGTTGAAGAGATGCGCGAGGTGAACAGTGGCAGGTGAGGACAAGTGCACGGAGTGCCCCCCCCCCCCCCCGTGCCAGATCAGGAGGAGGAATCAGGCGGTTCTATGCGAGGGTGGCTAGCATAAGGCAGAAGGCGAAAGAGTGGAAGGTGAGCAGGCTTCGCAGGAGAAAAAAACATTGTTCAAGTGAAATTAGGCAACGGTTGATTAAGGGTATGATTCACCAGTCTGCGGATGCGGCATCAGCGGAAGGAAGACGATACGCGCGGTTCGACAACATCTGATGCTTACGTCCACTGGTGGCAGAAGAGGCCGTGTTGTTGTTCTACTGGATACAGCGTATTATATGACACAAGACGCCTAGGAGAACTGGCACAGTCTCGCAAAAGTATTGCTTACAGGATAGGAATAGTCGTAGGTGCTACAGTGAGTTAGAGGGAGGCGCTAGTGTGGACCAGGTTGCACGGAAGTGTTCACGTGGCGAAAGATAAGCCTTGCAGTTGAGAGGTGAAGAAGGCGACGGACGAGAGTAGATCTCCTCCAGTGAAGGACAGGTGAGGACAACCGTCATTCTACTTTGAAACGGATGGAAGGAGAAGAGAGAGTCAGTGCTGAGCCGGAAATCCGAGAATAGGGACAGGGCATGGGCCAGAAAGCAAAAATGTCGTCGACAGAGACCTCAGCCACCGACG
>NC_051403.1:1656376-1671376 GCF_015228065.2 Penaeus monodon | reverse complement strand
AAATAATAATTAAATGAAAATCAAAATAAAAATAGTAAAGAATAAAAAATAAATAAAAAAATGAAAATAACTAAGAACCCAGACTGTCAGAAAAACGCGCACAACAAAGAACATGGGTTCTCACGAGATTACGCTTCTGCACACCATCCAAATCGCAAATCTCAACCACGTAAGAATGTTTTGGGCATACATGAGCAGAGATTTCCTCAAGATATACCCATACTCGTTATATCGTCGTTAGCGCACTCTGGAGTAGCTTTGCCTGGGTATTCGCCACGCTTTGTGGTTGTAACACAATATATAAAAGGCATAGACATTCGAAAGTCTTGAACATTTCCTTTTCAGGTTGACTGAATTGTAGGCAACTTCGTCATTCCCATGTAATTTATTGGGACTAAGTTACTAAATCGTACATTATTATGTAGCAGGGATACCAATATCGAGGTCGAGCCTTTCCCACCGTCTTCGTTGTCGTATAATATTGGTTAAGTCAGAAAGTAAAGATACTTTTATAAAAACAAGAATGCCTACGGAAAATACCCCCCTTGCCCCCCCCTTAAAAAAAGATAGATCAAAGGACATTACGATGTTTTGACCTATTCTCGTAATATATATATGTAGACATATATAGAGATAGTATAGACCGAGGAGCTGAGATATTATAATAGATAGATATATATATAATATATAAGATAATGATATAATAAATACAGTACTATGACCCACTTATAGATATGAATAGATATAGATCCAATATATATGGATATTATGAGAGAGATAGATATATGTAGAAGATATTATAGAATATATATATTAGATATATAGATAATATATGAGATGAGAATAGAATATATATATTAGATAGTAGATATAGAAGATAGATATATTAGATATAATATATATCGAGATATGATATCGAATATGTAATATAGATCGCTAGATATAGAGATAACTCATATAAGATATAATTATATATAGATATAATAGATGATTAATATATATATATATATATAGATATATAGTATATAATATATATATATATGTATGTATGTCATATATGTAAGTATAATCAAATGTATGTGGATATATGTATATGGTGTGATATGTATATATACTTACTATAATATATTATATATATATATATTATATTTTTTACTACTATAGTAATATAATATAATATATTATATATATCGGATTCCTATGTATATATTATATATAGATATATATATATATACTAGGTATATATATATATATATGATTATTATTTATCTATAGATGTATAGTAGATATAAAATAAATATATATGCATATATTAATTATAAAAGGAATATATATAATATACTATAATATAATATATATATATAGAGATATATATATAGATAGAAATATATGATATATATCTATATATATAATTATATATAATATATATATAGTGTGTCGTTGTGTGTATAATATATATAAAGTATTTATACATAGATATATATGATATATATATATATCTATATATATATATTATGATCTATAGAGATATGTTGAATATATATACATATAATAGACATATGTATATACATATGCATTTGTTGCGCATACACACCACACACACACACACACACACACACACCCACACACATCACACACAAATCACACACACACACACACATATAATATCATAGATATTTATAATATATAGTGAAGATCGATAGAGATATATAATATATATATATGAAAATGTGTATAGATATAAATATGAGATAGATATATATTATATATATACCCACACACCACACACACACACACACACCACACACACACACACACACACACACACACACATATATACACACACACACACACACACACACACACACACAACACACACACACACACACACACACACACACACACCACACACATATATATGTATATATATAGATATCTATATATATATATATATTATATATATATATTACTATATATATATATATATATGGGATTAGATAGATATGTATAGATAGACTATATATATTATAATATATATATATATATGTATATATGTAGAGATATACTATATATATATTATATATATATATTATAATACTATATATATAATATAGTGATGATTTAGTTATCTATATATGATAATAGATATAAATTAAATATAGATGCATATATTGATTATAAAAGGAATATAATAGGTATTATATATAATATATATATATATATAAGATATAGATATAATATATAATATATAATATATTATATAATATAGATATATATATATATATGTATATAATATCTAGATAGATATATAGTATAGATATATATATATAGATATATATTATATATATATAGATATATAGAGTAATATATATATTCCTTTTATAATCAATATATGCATATATAGTTCATTTATATCTATATATACATTATATAGATAAATAAATCAATCACATATCTATAATATATATAGATATATATAATTATATATATATATATCTACTTAGTATATATATATATAATAATATATATATGTAGTATATATGTAATATAATCAAATGTATGGTATATTGTTGTCTATGTGTGTGTATATGTAATATAGATATATATATATATATATATATGGCATAGGTAATATATATATGATAAGATATATATATATATATTAATATATATATATATATATATACTCTATATATAGATATATTGTGATGATTTAGTGATCTATAATGGTATAATAGAGATAAATAAATATATATGCATATATTGATAAAAAGAATATTATATATAATATATATATATATACTATATATATATTATAGAGATGATATATATAATATAGATGTATATATATATATATATATATGTAATTGATTGATTTATCTATATCGGAATATATAGAATAAATAAATATAATGCATCTATGGATTAAAAAGGAATCTATATATATATAAGAGTATATATATATAGATATATTATATGATAGCAATTAAAAATCTATATATATATATATATATATATATATATATATATATATATGTGTGGTGTGTTGTGTGTGATAACATATTATAAATATTGATACATATATGATATATATATATATATATATATTGATACGCTCTATATATATCATATATTCTAGATAATTATAGATAGTATATATATGTGTGGATTGTAATATATTATATATATAAATATTTATAACATATATAGAATATGATATATATAGATATATAGAACCAAGTGATATAATAGAGATATATAATATAGTGATATATAGATACAGATAGTGCCAAATATAGTACCATATGGATATACAAGGTCAGTTTGCGAATACACACACAACACACCACAAACACACACACACACACCACGATATAGATAGTAGACTATATATAGAGATGAGAAGTGATATAGTGAGATAAGATAAGATATAGATAGTAATAGAGAAAGGGGTAGTAGAGATTAGATAGCAGAGATAATATAGAGAGAGAGAGATATTAAGAGATAGAGATAGAGATTAGATACACACACACACACACCACACACACACACACACAACATCATCACACAACACACACACACAACACATATAATATAATATATGATGAGAGGTATATATATATAGTAGTCTATATATAAGATATTATATTATATATAATAGATATAACATAATATACATACACACACATCTACACACACACACACCACCACACACTCCACACACCACACACACACACACACACACATATAGATTATGAGAGATATAGCATGATATGAATATATATATACATATATATAATATATAGATGATCATATAATATATAGAGAGATAGATATGATCAGCTGATAGATAGATAGATATAGATCGATAGATAGATAGATAGAGAGAGAGAGAGAGAGGGAGAGAGAGTGACAGGCAGACAGACAGAGAAAATCTGCACAGGAAAGTAATTTTCAAAGTCATTAAATACTTATCGGAATTAAACTGCTACAATTTCAAGTAAATTGAGTCTCGAAATGACAAAACCAGGGAATTTATTATACGTTGACGTAAATAGGATTTCCCACATAAGATTCTAGACCCAACCACCGCCAAAAGGGAACTTGAGAGCTAAGTAGCAGACCTAGAGGAACGCAGATCCAGTCGAAAAAAGTAAGGGAAGACATGTCGCTATATATAATAAAACCTAATCACAAAGAATTTGCAAATAAAATTCGGCAAAGTGTAGTAATAGTTAAAAAAAGACAAAATGAGGTTCGGCGTCAGAAACATAAGTATACGGAGACAAAGGTAAATGTGTGAATACACGTATATAACATAGACTAATATACGTATACATATATGTGTTTGTCTGTCTGTCGGTCTCTCTCTCTTGTATCTGTTCTTCTCTCCTCTCTCTCTCTCCTCTCTCGCACATACACACACACACTACAAACACCACACAAATACACCACACACACACTAGAACCACACACATTAAATACAATATACATACACACGGGTGTATATAATGTATGTATATGTATATATACATAGTATATAGTCTAAGATATATATATATATATCTTATATAGATATATCTATATGATTAGATAACATATATATATATAATGATATATATATATATAATATATATAATAAGATATATATAGATGTAATTACAGATATACGAGTATATATATATATATATTTTAAGATATATATATATTAACATTATATATATATATATATGATACATTCAGATACATATAGCGGATACAGATGACGAGATATATATCAATATTATATAAAGTTGACGGAGAGAGATAATAGGAGTATATTATATACGAGATACAGAGATATAGATAATATAGAGATGTAGAATAGAAGTGATAGAGGAGATGAGCGCATAGATATATAATAGAGATATGAGATATAAACATTAACATACATTAGAGAGATATAGTAACGAGGATGAGACAGATATAGATAGAGAGAAGAGATAGAGAGATAGAGTAGATAGATGAGGATATATATCTATATACACACACACAACACAAATACATATATGGTGCACACCACATCACCTAGAGACATAGTGATACATGATATAGAGAGAGATAAAGAGAGGAGAAGAAAGTAGAGAGAGATAGACTAGAAGATAGAGGATATAGACACGACACAAACGCTACACACACACCAGACAGCACACACACACACACCACACACACACACACACACAACCACACACACACACCACACCACACACACACCCAAACACACACGCATGTAGACAGAGATAGAGGATAGATATAGAAGACGATAAGTATAGATCAGAGAGAGAGAGAGCATGAGATAGATGTACAACACATACATACATAATCTATCGATTAGCATCGATCGAGCTATCTTAGCTGATCTATCTATCGAGCTATCAGCTAGAGATAGAGATTAGGTATATATACTAGAATCAGAGATAGATATATAGAGATATAGCTGATATACAGATAGAGAATAATACGATAGAGAGGTAGACATAGAAATATATGTATTATAGAGATAGAGATATCTGGAGAGATAGATCAGAGAGATAGATAGTAGAGAGAGCGAGATATAGTAGAGAATAGGAAGAGTACATAGTAAATAGAGCTAGGAATAGATGATAGATATATACTAGAGAGAATTAAATAGGAGATGAGAGATAGATATGATATAATACCTTAGTATAATATATTTATAAGATATATATAATAGTATAGAGAGATATAGATATAAGAGTATATATATTTATGATAGATATCTATAGATAGAATATCTATATATGAGGAGGTAGACCTATCGATCTAACTTACCTTGTATATGACCACAGATAGGCTGACACACACACACACACACACACACACACAAGAGATGATATTTCGATAGGAGAGATGAGAGAGAAGTATAGATAGAGAGATAGATAGAGATATATAGAGTAGATAGTCTGATATATGATAGAGTGAAGAGAGTCGAGTAGACTGAGAGAGAGACGAGAGTTAGAGAGATGTAGACTATAGAGATTGAGAGTATATGGATAGATGATATAATAGTATAAGATGAGAATAATATATATATAATATATATATATATATATGATATGTATACATATACACAAAATATGTCATATATAGTAGGAATATATATATTTATGATAGATCATACTAATATATATATATACTATATAGATAATACATAGAAATATGACTATATATATAATTAATATATATACTATAGATATATATATATATATATATGAGAATTTATATAAGAGTATAGGATATATATATAGATTGATAGAATAGATATAATATTGATACATATATTATATTAACATAACATGAAGTATCATATATATAGTAGTAAGATATATATATAGATAGCTATGATATAGAGATATATAGATACGATATATATATATATATATATATATTATATATAGAGTAGACATAGACTATACACACAAGAGTGTATATAATAGATATATAGAATATGATATATATATATTATATATATATATTATCTAGATTATATATATATCTCATATATATTACTAAATATAGTAAATATATAATATATATATGATTATAACATATAAATCAGAATGTGTGCATATAATAGATGTGTGCTGTGTGGGGGGTTGGTATATAATATATATAATATATATATATATATATATATATATAGAGATATATATAATAGAGATATATATATTTATACACACATGCGGTGCTAACACACACACACACACACACAGAAAATCCATCATACAACGATATACACAGATATATAATATATTACTCATA
Organism: Penaeus monodon; assembly: GCF_015228065.2. NCBI lineage: Eukaryota > Metazoa > Arthropoda > Malacostraca > Decapoda > Penaeidae > Penaeus > Penaeus monodon. The sequence goes on along the minus strand of NC_051403.1, from coordinate 1,664,554 downwards.
ATATTAGAATATATTAGTAGATAGACATAGGCAGAGTAGAGAGATTTATATATAATAACACGCGGGTGCTGCACAACACACACACACACACATGAGACATACAATAATAGGCATATATAATATATATATATATGTAGAGTAATATGACTATAGAGAGGCTGATAGAGATAGAGAGGAGAGAAGAATAGAGATGAAGGACAGAATATAGATATATCGAGAGAGAGTATATATATATAGAGGTAGAGAGATATCTATATATAACACGTATCATAGTGTACGAGATATGAGATAGAGAGAGACATATATATACTAGTATATATATATAACATATAGATAGATATATAAGATATAGAGATATAGTATACCGATATATAGTCAGAATATATATATATATAGATAATATATATATAAATATAGATATATATATGATATATATATATATATCTATTAGTAAGATGATATTAGATCTACTATATTATAGATATATGATGTAAAGTGTAGTATAAAATATATAGATCTAATATATCATATATACTAATATAGTCAGATTATATATATAATAATATAAACGAGACAATGGGTGCATGATATATGTGTGTGTGTAAATACCAAGAAGATATTATATATATTAATATATATATATATATATATGATATATATATAATATATAATATAGATATAGATACTATACATAGATATATACAATCTATATAATAGACGACACATGTGTGTGTACACACACCACCCACACACACACACACACACACCACAAACATATAAGGATTATATATGATATCTAAATATATATAATAGATATTATATAGATATATATATAGAAGAATTATGACGTATTATAATAGTATAAGATACTTATATATTATATGTGTATATATGATATTATATGATATATATATATATATAGAGAGATAGATATATAATATATATATATGTATATTATATATAAATGTTAGATATAGATATATATATGATAGATGATAGATATACTATAATATATACTATAGATGTGTATATATTAGTGAGGTATAGATAGAATATAATAATATCTGAGATATGAGAGATATATAGATCTATATAATATTAGATGATATTGATATAGATTATATAAATATAATATATATATAGTAAAGAAGAGAGATAGTAGATATATATGTGATAGATGATTATAGAGATAGTATAGATATATCTAATATAGTATAGAGCAGATATATGGAAGAATAGATGTAGATTATATGATATATTAGCAGATATTCTGATAAGAGAAGTATAGTAGAGATAGGAATAGAATATAGATGATAGATATATATAGATAGATAGATCTATACTATATAGATAGACAGATACATCAAATATTTATGATAATATATAAATATATATATATATATGAGGATAGATATATATATAATATAGATATGAGATATATATACATAGAAATATACATAGTATACATAATATAGATATAAATATATTAGAGAATATATATACTATAATATAAGAAGTATAGAGATAATATGTATATACCTATATATATTTATCTATATTATATATATATTATATACATGATATATAAACATTGATACAAATATATATATATATATAATATATATAGTATATGGTAGATATATATAGTACATATACATTATACACACACAGAGTGCTCGATAGTATGTATTTAGTATACTATATACATATAGTATATATATAATATAGAGATAATTATAGAGAATATATATATGATATAGATATATATATAGGTATATCATAGATTACAGTATATATATATATACATAAAACAGAATTGGGTGCATATATAATATGTGTGTGTGTGTGGTTGTAATATTAATTATAGATTTAGATAATATATTATAATAGTATATATATATATGACATATAATATCATATATATACTAATATTGAGACACACATGTGTGTGTATACTACACCACACAAACAACACATACATCATCCATACATACATGATATACACACACTCTATATCTATATATATAATATTAATATATAAATTCGATAGATATCTATATATACCTACTATACTATATATATATATAAATGCGCGTCTGCACCACACACACACACACACCACACTATACATACATATAGCTATACAGGATATCTATATAGTAAATAGATAGAGAGAGAGAGAGGACGAGACGATAGAGATAGTATATGAGAGATAGGAGAGATAGTGTAAAGAGAGAAGAGAGCAGACATAACTATAGAGAGAGAGAGAGAGAGCTGAGAGAGAGAGATATAGAGAGAAGAATATAGACGAAGAAGAGAAATAAGAGAGAGAGAGAGAGAGCATACTATAGAAGAGACGATGAAGAGAGTATATATAAAGAGAAGATAGACAGATAGGAGATCATAGAGATATAGTCGAGATAGCCAGATATCTATAGATAGAGAGATTATAGAGGATAAATGTAAATAGAGATATATTGATAGATATGTATACTAGATATTATATATAGATTTAGTAGAGATGAGATATAGTAATAGTATACTAGAGCTGATATAGGCGAGTATATGAGAGAGATAGAGAGAGGATCTATGACAGAGATATATAGTAGCTAGATGACTATATGTGGATATAGTATGAGTACTAAAAAATATATATAACGATATATAGATAGGAGTATATATAGTATATATGATTATAGATAGATACTAGATATATAGATAATATATATACACAACACACAACGCGTGTGTGTATATATATATGTTATGTTTGTATATAATATGTATGTGTATATATGATATATATATAGAATATATATGATATAATATATATTATAATTATTATATATAAGAGATACATAGTAGAGATATATATATATATAATAGATGATATATATGATAAGAGATACGATGATAGATATGATATAAATATAGGTATAATAGAGAGATATAGAGATAATATCTATAGAGCTATAATATATAAAGAATAGAGAGTGGGGAGAGAGAGAGCTGTAATATAACGATACTAGATATAAATATATATACGTATATATCTAGATACTATATATGTTATATAGTAGATATATTAACCATCCCACACAACGAGTATATATATATATATATATATATATAAGTATTATGTACATATATATATATATTATATATATATTAGAACAATATATTTATATATCTATATATATACATAAAACAGACAATGTGGTGCATATATATGTGTGTGTGTAAAATTAATATAGATATATATATAATGATATATATATATAGATGAATATATCCTAATATATTTATATACTAGTATATATATATATAGATAGTATAATAAAACATGAGTTATAGATATTTATACACAATCGTGTGTGTACACACCACACACACAACAAGCACACACACACACATCACAAAATACCATGTAAAGACGAATATATGCAGATATATATATATATATATATATTGATATATTATATATATATATATAATATAGATATATATAATATATATATAGTATATATGTAATATTATGTAATATATATATAATATATAACTAATATATAATCAGATAGACTATACTTATATATATATATATATATTATTTATATATATAATAAACACACACATGCATAACATAAAAAAGTGTATGCGATATGTTAAACACACCACACATCACAACACACACACAAACATGCACACACCAAAATGCAAACACACACACACACACACACACACAACACACACACACAACAAACACACCACACACAACACACACACCCCCACACACCACACAATTTATATATATGTATAGTATCATAGATATATTATATATATATATATCATATATATCTATATATATATATATTTATTACATTATATATATACATATTATAGATATATACATATATATACATTCTAAAAACACAGTGTATATATCTATTCTATTCTATCGATCACTATCTATCTATCTATATCTATCTATCTATCTATCTATATATTATATATGCCTTATAGATATTATATCTCTAATAATATAAGAATAATAGTATATATATAAATATAGTATGTATAGGTGGGTGGTTGTAGATATATATAGATATATATATATATACTAATCTATATATATAGCATATAAGATAGCATATATATAGAGATAGAGATAGATACACACACACGACACACACCACCACACATACACATCAGTGTAGACTATATAGATATATATATATAGAAGAGACTAGAGAAGTAGAGATAGAGAGTACTAAGTAGATAGGAGACTGAGAGATAGATAAGAGAGAGAGAAGATATAGATGGAGTATCTAGCTATCTATCTAGCCGTCGAATAGACGGACACAGATATGGACACACACAGACACCAACACATACACACACACACACACACCACAACACATACACAACACACACTACACACACCACACACCACACATAGAGAGATAGAGATATACTATATATGAGATATATTTACCTAGATTATATAGTAGAGGAGTATGGAGGCACAGATACTACGAGATATAGAGATATTAAGATAAGCGGATAGAATAGAAGGAGAGAGAGATAGATAGAGAGAGAGAGAGAGCCACACATAAAAGAGAGAAAGATAGAGAGAGATATATGATGATTATATATTGAGAATAGAGAGAGATATATAACGAGAGATAGAGAGACAGAGAGAGACACATACAGAGATATGAGTAGAGAGGCTAAGAAAGCAGATAGATATATATGAGTAAGTATGAATATAGAGTATGAGATGTAGATATATGATCTGTATCGAGACTGAGTATATATAATTATATAAATATATTCTATATAGATAGAGAGATTATATATATATATATAGATATATATAGATATATGTTATAGTGTGTAGTGTGTGGATAGAGTATTAGATATATATAGCATAGAGATAGATATATATAATATAGACTAGATTATATAGATGATATAGATATTCTATTTATTATATGATAGTCTATACATGAATGTACTATATAGTATATAGAGGAGAGATCGATATGAGATAGATATAGATATATTATATAGATATATATAATATACACACATAAAATATAGTAAATATCTATATGTATATATAGATAGAGAGATGACTATAGAGAAGATATGAGTAGAATATATATACATAGTATATAGAATATGAGAGATATACACATAATATATATTGTAGATATATTAATATAATATAGATTAAGAGATAATATATATATATATATAGGTATAGAATATTAGTTTATATATATAGATAGATATATTATATATAGAGATATATAGATAGATATATATATACACATTAAGTACATACATATATGTGCACCACACACCCCCAACACATTACTGACACACACCACACACACACACACACACCACACACACACATATATACAATAATATATATATATATATCTATATATATATTATATACTATATATATTCATATTATATTATAGGTATGTATGTAGTATAATATATATATATATAATATTAGTCAATAATAGATATGATATATACATTATAATATATATCTATATATATAATATATATATACACACCACGCATATGTGTATATATATTATATATATAATATATGATATATATCTAGATATAGATATATATTGATATATGTATATAGATATAGTATATAATATATACTATATAAATATAGATAGATGATATAGATAGATATATTAGTATATATATATGTGGGTATATATATAGATATGATAAGTAAATAAGATATATATATATGATATATGAATATATTATATAGATTATCTACTAGATATTAGTTATATATACACGCAGATGTGTATATATATACTATCGATCGATCTATCATCGTATCTATCTATCTATCGATGAGATTATATGACGTAGAGAGATATATTAGATATATATATAGATATAGTAAGCATATGAGATAGATATAGTATATATAGGCATTATATAAGGATATATAGTATAGATATTATATATATATATATAAGTATATACTATATATAGTAGATAGATGATAATATATATAAATAAGTATATATAGAGATAATATTAGATAGATAGATATATAAATATATTAGAGAGCGAATAGATCTATAATATATAGTAATATATATATATGTACTATAAGGATAAGCATATATATTATAAGATATTAGAGATATATAGATTATATAATATATAATATATGGGATATATATATATATATATATAAGAGATATTTTTATTTTATATATATATATATATTAACTATATTATACATATAATTATATGTAGATATATATATATATATATATACAGATTTATAATTATATGGAAGAAAAACCAACAATGCAAAAACTATTTGATTTATTGAAAATGAGACTACAGTCGAAAATTCCACCGATTCAATCTTCGGTATGAAGATGGGATCCAGGTGATTTCGAAACTGTAGTTCATTCAATAAATCTAGTTTGTTGTAATTGTGGTTTTCTTCCATTGATCAGCACGAAAAGAGTGTTCATATATATATATATATATATATATTATATTATATATTATATTATATGAATATATATTATATATCAATATAAATTTATAATATATATTAATATATATATATATATATATATAACTAATATATATATATATATATATATATATGTATGCACACTACCACACAACACACACATTACACATCACACACACAACACACACACACACACACTCACACACACACACACACACCACACAAACACCACACAAAGACACACATAATATATATATAAATATCTTATAATAATATATATATATATAATATATAAATATATATATATATATATATTATAATGTATATGTATATATATATGATAATCTATAATATATATTATATATATATATTAATATATATATAATATACTATATATATATATATATATCATATATAATATATGTAATGTATGTATGTGTTATGTGTGTGTGTGATGCTTTTCTCGAGTATATATATACATTATAGGAGGCAAACAGACATGATGTGCATCTCAGGTGAAAAATGGCAAACAACGTCGATGTGCAGGGCTCAGACACTTATCAGAAGGGACAAGAAACTGTTCTTCAAGGAATCTTGCGCAAGAGCTGAAGGTCAATTCTTTTAGGAAATTATTTTTCCCGTCTACCAAGTTCAGAGAAAATGGATGACTGCAGTCTCTCTAGTGGATGGACAGATCATTGCAGATAAAGATGGGGGTCTGTAAACGTTGGGTTGAGTATTTGCAGCGGGGTACAGTAGGACCATCTAGCAGTTAGTCTGTAGCATGTGATATCCACAAATCTGTGTTGGACCATCCCATCAGCGAGGGAACTCCTACTTAATATTAGGAGGCACATCTCTAAGCCAAACGGTGGGAAAGTTGAGATATATGCGACATCTGCGAACTGATAACGTCTGGAAATGAAACTTATGGCACCAGGGTCTGCATACGGTCTAGACTGCCATTTGATCCTAGTCCATTCCCGACTCGGACCTGTTGAGGGGCGTGGCATATCTCTCTGGAAAGAGAAAGGGATGATGGGACTGTCTAGCAAATCAATGATAATGCATGCTCAGGATATAGTCAAGGTTTCATCCACAGTCTTCTGGAACACAGATCCGTGACAATATTACTAAGACACAGAGATGGAGCAGTCTGGATCACCCTGGTAAGTGCGTCACGAGTGTTGGTTATGGTGACTTGAAGGCCACACCGAAATCAGGAAAAGCACTGAATTCAATCGCCTCGGAAATTGCAATGAGGAGATCCTGAGACTTAGGTGAATTCTGACTGGATACTGATTTAATAGCAAACTTATATACTGATGAGAGTGAGTAAATTACGGGTGAGGGGCCCATGGAGCTTCTTCACTATCTCAAGTGCCTTGCACCAACACATTCAACGCTTGTATGGACTGGTAGTGGGCGGAGATATTATCAAAGTCTGTGAGCAACACTGGCTAGATCAGGTTCCTAGAACCCTTTTTTCTAAATGTATTTATTTAATTTTTACCATAGTTCATGTGGCCTGTCATTTAAAAACAGACTATTTTAAATAAGATTGCTCTGCCCAAAACCAATGAATTACATGGCCTCGTGGGACTCTTGATTACAATGGCACAACAAAGCTT
>NC_051403.1:1647971-1651276 GCF_015228065.2 Penaeus monodon | reverse complement strand
TCCATTGTGGTTAAATTTTCGTGTGATGTTTCGTACTCCTTGGTAGAGTCCTTTAGTTGTCTTATTGATAGAACAGTTTTCAATTCTCTGGCAATGTTTATTTTAGGCATCTTCTTGTTTCAATTTCACTTAGTGTTTTTTCAGATATCCAGGGGGAATTTGTCTTTTTCTTTTTGGCAATAGTTTCTTAAGCAGCACTCAGCAGGAGTTCTTTTCCTTCTTCCTACAACTCATTTGGTGTTTTATCATCTTCACATTGATTGAGTATTTCAAATTTGTTTGACACTGTAATTCTGTAATTGTTATCAAGAGTTTTGTAGTCGAGCTTTAGAGGTGGTGTTGGACGCTCCATCTTTTTGAGTCTTATTTTAAAGTCGATAGTTAGTAATTGGTGGTCAGTGTTGGAGTCGGCACCAGGTCTTGTCTTGGCATTTTTTATGCAATTTTTCCATTTTTGGTTCAGCACAATGTAGTCAATTTGGTTGCTGTTCTTTTGTCTGGTGAAAACCACGTGCACAAGTGTCTTGGGTGGTGTTCGAAGCTTGAGTCTGTTTGGTTCTGCTATACACGAGAGCATCTTCTGATGTATAATGCACTCTTATGAATATATATATATATATATATATATATATATATATATATATATATATATATATATATATATGTAAAATATCTATATATATATATTATCAGTATTATATATACATACATATATTGCTACGCCAGTGGGTCTTTGTCTCTGTGCGAAACATGTGTTAACATGAAAAGGATGACCTGGGCATGTGTTAACATGAAGGGACCTGGGCAAACAGGATGCAACTGGCTGCGAGCGGAGGAGCGGAGGAGCAAGCCAAGATAGACGTGGTTGGGTGCTGCTTCTGTGAAGACCTTGTGTGTGCCCTTGTGACCTGATATAACTTTGTGTTGCCCTGTTATAAGCTGTATCGTGCAGTGTGACATGCTGGTTTCCCCCTGTATTGTGCCTATAGAAAAGTGTACGGGTAAATAACTTGTGTAAATAAAGGAAAGACTGTCATCGTGTGTTTATTTCGTGCCCTGCCTCGCCACTTGGCGTTTTCCCTCCTGGTGTTCTGGGACGCTGTGGTGCTCTGGCCTCTTGGAGCTGTTCAGTGTTCACGACCCTGTGGATAGCACGCGTCTGCCTAGACTGCCTTGTGTTGGTGGCAGAGAAGAGAGGCGGCCGGCGTAACATGTATATATATGTATATTATATGTATATATGTATATTATATAATATATATATATATATATATATATATTATACAATGTATGCATATATTATATATATAATATAATATATATATATATATATATATATATATATATATATATATATATATATATATACATATATATAATAGAATCAAAACAAACACACACACACACACACAAAAGAAAATACAAAATTATATATGGAGGGTCTTCATGCTAGTGATGTAAGGATGTTGTAGTAGCCTAGATAGCTTAAATAAAATAGAATAGACTTGAATAATTTTTATAATTCTAATATTTCTGAATGAACCACTCGCCACAGTAATATATGTAATTTATGTATATATATATACATTATATATATATAATATTATATATATATATATATATATATATACTCACCACCACACACACACACACACACACACACCACACACACACACACACACACACACAAACACGCCCCACACACACACCCTACATCTATATATGGGAGGTCCTTCATGCTCAGGGTGATTTTGAAGCGATGGTGTGGTAGCCTAGATAGCGTTAAATGCGAAAAGAGAGCAGCACTGCATGAGCCTCTCCTGCTAGTTTCACAGGCCTCTCTGTAATCGCGACTTCTGCAGTGCCTCTTCGTGCCCCCCATGGAAACTGGCACCTTGCCGGCCCAGGCTAACATAGGATATCCTTGAGCAACGGAGGCCCCCAGAGTTAATGGAGTCATGCCCCTGGCGTGGACACACCCTTGCTCCGTATCAACTCCTGCCCCTCAGACCACCTGTGGTTAATGGGGTGGCTCGGGGGGTTAGGACACCCAGGAAAATCACCGGCAACGTCGGAAATAAATGGATATCCTGGGGGGAGGGTGCATTCCCCTCCCTCTAGCAAGTTTAGCTGGCTGTGGATCATGTTAGGAGGGGAATGTTGGGAGCACAGGATGGAACGAGAGTTACTTGTCCGCCTACGCTTTCTGGAAGCGCCAACCCAGCTGTGGGATAAAGTCGCAAGGAACCCCACAGGCGGACATTGGCCCACATCCTACCGACCCCCTGAGGCTTAACCTTAAGTTGAGCTTATCTGGTACGTGCTTGGAACATCCAGTCCTTGCAGCAGGACGATCATTACCTCTGTCTATGCATTGGGAGTTGATTGGCTGCCCTCTCGGAAGTGAAAAACCTAGCAGTGGTAACAATCAGTATGGGTGGGTACAGCCGATTTTTCAACCCTCGTAAAACCGGTTGATGACATACTTATGGAAGTGAGACGAAGCATGTCTTTGCTTTGTTTCCTTGTATCGTTGTATACGCTTCCGACTGATGTTTGCAAACTCAATGGGAAAGAAGCTTTTCTAGCTAAACCTCAGATTCCGTGGCAGACAAGTATCTCCAGCGAGACATTCTATTGTTCTGGGTGACCAGTGTAGTATCCAGCTGTGATCAAGCTGGCTACAAGATGTCTGTTGGCTCCCTATGGCTCAGAAGCTCATCCCAGCAGTGCCCAGGGATTGAGGATTCTGACTCCTGGTATCAGCACTCAACCCACATCACTGGACAAGATATAGTGATAACACGACTGCGGCCAAGTAGATCGACCACATTCTTGTCAGCACTTGCTGGATCCTCGGGGAATTGCAGGATTTACCAGAGTGCCAAGTTCTGTGTACTAACCATGAGGCTATGGGTCCACTTCAAACCTCCGCATCCCTCAAGTGGCTATTCTAGGTGTTTCATTGACATACTGAGGGAGGAGAGTTTGCCCGTGGGTTGCCACAGCATCTCTGAATTATTCATGAACACACCACCACACACATATATTTATATATATTAGATATATATATATATATCTATTCTATATATATATTATATATATATATATATATATATATATATATTATCTATATATATGTTTTATGTGTATATTTGTAAATATATATATATATAGATATATATATATATATATATATATATATATATATATCTACTCATATATATATATATTATATATATCTATATATATGTCACATATATATGTATCTATATAATATATCTATATATATTTATATCTCATAT
>NC_051403.1:1640471-1642971 GCF_015228065.2 Penaeus monodon | reverse complement strand
ATGTGTATATGTATGTTGTATATATATATACATATATTATAGTTAGATATAATTATATATATATAAGTATATATATATATATATATCTATACATATATATATATTCATACATATACTATATACATATACATAGCAAAATTCGTGGAGATTGTAATGGGCCCTACGGTATCAAAAAATGTTTTTATACCAGATGAGGTTCTGCGTTTACAATTCCTTTCATGCAGAAATAAGACTACAAGAAAAGAGCAAGGCAAACGAGAAATCACTTGAAGGACTTTTCAAGGGGGGGGGGGAGGAATCAATTTAGGAATTCCTCTTCATAACCAATAATTTAACGAACACTCAAATTAACTGTAAATCACAGGGTTCGACTTTCAGCAAATCGTCTCAAGTCATTGGTTTGATATGGAGAGCAGTAATTTATCATTTTTGCGTTGGCGTCTTCTTCAAGACGTATATCTATCTATCTCTTTACATATACAGAGATATAGATATATAAATAGATAGACAAAAGTGCTTACGCCACCCCGCACCGGGGGACACAATAGATTCAAGAATGGTGCTGTCCACCCTCGCCCCTTTCCTCCTTTCAAAGAATCCCCTACAACTATTACCCAAAGCTCTACCTGCATGCTGGTTTAAGTCCCGACCCCTTTTCTTCTCTAAAACTCATCTTCTCACCTCTCATTCTGCGCCAATCCATTCTTCCTTCCCACTTCTCTTACCAACTTTTTTATTATTTATCTATTCTATAAACAAAGTGGATACTCTTGACCGTGTTGGGACCTACGCCTTTAGATTTATCTTTTATGGATTTACACAGTGATACTTAAAAAGGTTGTACTGCCCCCTTTACTCCCTAGTGTATTTATGCTGGAAATATTTCTGCATATTACTTCCTCTCCTCACCTTTTTATCCGTTTTCTCTTGTTTTTTTTATGGATTTAACTTAGATTTAGACTTTTTACTGTTTTAAGCCCTTCTCACATCGTTCAAATTATCTTAAGCCCATCTTGCGTAGTTTATTATTCCTGAAGACCTTCTGGCATTTGTCATTTTCCAGTCTTCAACTTTAGTTTACTCTGGTGCCTTCTGCACATTCGTTTTGTTCATTTTAGATTCTGTGTTTTATTTATCATGTATCATCTTCTAATGGTCATGCTTCTGGTAGCCTACATTTTCCGGGAATAGTAAGCCTGTGAGGAACGAACGGCCCCTCATTTTTCCTTGGCCTCTAATCCCGAAGTCTCCCACCTCATGGTTGCCTCATTTGGGTTCCTCATTTACATAATCAACAGGTACGTCAATTTTTGATGACAGCAGTGTGATCTACCAGAGTGTTTTATGCGTTTACATTATTTTTTTTCAATAGTTTTCAGATGAGGCCTCTTTCTTTGTATTTATGTTCTCTGCAATTGTTTTTCTTTCACATTTGTAGAATTTATTATTTTTGGTGAGGCTTTTCTTTTTCAGCATTTTTTATGTAGGTTTTTTTACTAATGCCTAGTCACCAGCTAATTTTACTTTGTAAGTAGAGGGACACTTTCTTTACTGTTCTAATAATTCTTTTACCCTGCTATTTTACTTTATACTTGGTTTTATTTTTCTGTTTCGTTTTACCCGTTTACGGGCGCTTTTTGTTAAGTTTTTAATTTTTTCATATGCACATATGCTTCAGTTGGAATACATATCACTGTTCACTTTGGTTTGGGTGAGTTCAACCATATTTCTGGCCGCTTTTTATTTCAGCGTTGAGCTGTACAGCTATTTGTTTGTGTGTGGGACTTTCATTCCCTTATCGCAGGCTTCATACGATGGCTGTCATGGGCGGCTTTGCGAACCCGAGATCCAGTGATCCCGCCACGCTCCATGTATCTCATCCACCTGACCACCGTGCATCCAGTTATTGTGATAGAAGGTCCATACCCAGGTACAAGGTTCCGTTCGAGCCATGGAGGGCGAAAGTTTAATGATGGAGAAATGCTGCAGAGAATGCGGACCTTGTAGCCTAGAATGAGTTGAACTCCTCTGCGGATGGGAAATCTTCTCGCAGAGTGAGACAGGCTACAGCACCTATAGAACCGACTTTCAGGAAGGACCACCGAAGCGGTGGTATCCGTAGTACAGGGAGCCAAGTTCCCTTGGCAGCACAGGCTAAGGAACGGGCCAGTAGATACACCACTTCCTCACTTCCGTCAGATCACACACCACCTACAGCTAGCTTGCCCAACTCCATTCAAGCAGCCACCAGAAAAGACCTCAGGAATAGCAGTGCAACTGGAAGGCGGGAGAGGCTTCTGCAACAGCAAGGCTCGCTTACAGCTACGTGGTTCGCAACCGCCAGTGTACAGGAAAGGGTAGCCAAACCTTTTTCTGAGCCAGCCCCAATCTTGACCACTCCTGTATGCCTAAGGTACCGTGAGGAGCCATGTGAGGACCATATTTTTTCGAACTCCATGTAATACCCTGTCTCGCAGGATTCACTCCCTCACTTAAAGGG
>NC_051403.1:1622971-1632971 GCF_015228065.2 Penaeus monodon | reverse complement strand
TTGATGAGAAACCAGGAGGTTGAGAGTTACATTCAGGCCATCGAAAACCTCGTAAGACCTGCAACTATTGATACAGACATCTGGGCTGCTAGAGCGAGCTGTCAGGGGAAAGCAGAGACAAAATCAACTCCAAGAGCTTTAACAGAATACCGGGCTGGGACAATTTCAAGTGGCAGCAGAGGCATAAGTTCAGGTGCTCATATACAGCCTCAGAGTTCTTTATGGTGTTCTATGATCATGGCATGACTGAGAAGTAGGCTCCTATGGACTTCTTCCTTGAGGTGGAGGTCTTGGACTTCCCAGGCTATTGGGACCACCAAGGGGCCATTGGAGAGCCTTTGGAGCTGATCAGGCTGGTTTACTGTCCACCCTGCAGGATCTTGTTCTCAAGGATGATTGCTTGCCAATCCAGCTTGCAGAAACTGCTCAGAAGCTCTGTAACTCCAGGTATGGCAGTTACAACACTCGCCACCAGTCTCCAAATGACCTCCAAGAAAATGACTACCAGGTTCGACACCATAGTCCAGAATGTCCACTCTGGGCTCCAGACCACTAGAACAGGTTTCCTTTAACTGCTTCACCTCCAACTGCCTCTTTCCTCATTTCCAACATCACGGCATAACATATGGTGTGAATAGCATAGCAGTTCAACCCACAGCACCTGGGTATGCAGAGTTGCCGCCCGTTAGCCTTCACCCCCACCATTCTCTTGTTTCTGATGTGGAAGAGGTGGTCACATGTCTCTTGAGTGCCCCTTTCCAAGAGGCTAGTAAGGAAGGGTTCCCAGCTTCACGGAGGACTTCACAGAAGGAAACCCACACACACTCCATCGTAGTCCAGACAGAGCCATTGCAGGCAGCCACAGTGAGTATTCCAGCAGTCAGTGGGCGGCCAGTCGTGGCACTCAGTGTTGATGGGAAGGCTTTTCTCTGCTTCATTGACACTGGGTCTTAGGTGACTCTGGTCAAGCCCAGTGCCTTAGAATTGATTGATCTGGCAAACAAGCTCCGACATTATGCTTCTAGGCATCTCAGGAGATCCTTTTTATCCAGCAACAGAGGTTACATTCACCTTTAACTTCAGAAAAGACCTTGCTTTCCTTCACTGCACCATTGTCTTTGCAGCCATCTCATGGACTGCTCATTCTAGGAGTTTGTGAGCTTTTGCTCCTATACACCAACGCCCATTCCCTGCAGATTAGCCTGGTTGACTCAGACCTGGCTGATTCTCCTACTGGACTCCAAAGGCCCATCCGAGCACCTACTCCACCAGGAGCTGCAATGCACCTTGCGAGACATACTGAGATCCTGCCACATTCTTATTGCTTTCTTGAAGACTGTATTTCTCACCTGGGACAGGCAGATCGACATGTCATTTTAAGTCCTGCTGTAACTGATGACCTAACACTACCGCACCTTGTTACGACCGCCACTCAGCAAAGATGCTCCATATGGGCTCTGAATCACACTTCAAGGCTACTAGTTTTGAAACAGGGTACAAGGCTTGGGACTGTCGCACCTCTACAGTGTCTACAGCAGTACAGTAGTCCATCAACCATCCTGATCCATCACAGTCAACCCTCAGGGACACAGCTGCCAAGAATCACATACCTCCTGTCAGAACTGCTTTGAGGAGGAACTCGATTTCATTGAGGATAGGATTCACACAGCGCCTGGGTTTATTAGTATTGCTGTTGTTGGGCAAAACAGGTATCTCGTCAATCCAGGATCTACGGTAGCCCAAGGCCTGGGATGTTCACTTACCTCTACCATGACAGAGCTGAGGTTTGCTTTTCATGCTAAAAAGGAACCCACATTTACAACTACTTCTGCCATCACAGAGCCGAAGCACTTCACAAATTCTTCCTTCTTACTAGAGGGAGCTGTTGAATTTGAGATGGAATGGGACAATTTCCCTGCCTATTTACATGACATTCCAGAAGAAGATTGGAAGACAGAGGATGCTTTTCTACTGCCCTCTATTGTTGTTGCCACATGTGAAGCTGTCACGGCAACAAGTGATAATAATGATGAGACTAGTAGTACACCTGACCTTAGCCATTTACCAGATCAACACTGACAAGATCTTGACCAGCTGTTGGAGCAGTTTCAGGTGTTATTTGATGGGGGAGAAGGGCTGCTGGCCACATACCTGGGGTACACCATCAGATTGATACTGGGGACACAAAGCCAGTTTGTTTCCATCAGTGGAGATTGCCTCAGTCCATTAAGGAGACCATCCAGCAGCAGTGTAATGCCATGCTGCGGTCAGGGGTCATAAAGCTTTCATGTAGTTCTTGACTGAACCCAGTAGTCTTAGTTAAGAAAAAGGATGGTAGTCCTCATTTCTGTGTTGATTATCGGGGTCTTAATGCTGTTACCAAGAAGGACAATTACCCACTTCCTATGATCGATGCTGTCATTGATGAGCTGGGTCCTAGTGACACGTTCACCACAGTATATGCTCATGTAGCTTATTGGGCAGTTGAGGTGGAGCCCTCCGATAGGTCTTCCCTTCGGTCTCGCAAGTGCTCCAACCACCTTTTAATGCACCATAAATGTCCTCCTTTCTTCTGTTCTGGGTAAGCAAACCCTATGCTACCTACACAACATTATCATCTATAGCTGTGGGTTCTGCCTGCACCTCCAAGACCTGAAAGAAACGTAACAACTCATTTTAGCAGCTGGACTAAAGCTGAATATGGAGAAAAGCCATTTTGTGGCAGCAATCGCCAAAACTTTAGCACCATGTGATGTTCGTGAGTCACACTGTTTCTTAGGGTGCACTGGGGTCTTCAGGAAGCACATTCCTTGTTATGCAACCATTTCTTCTCCAGCGCACTTGCTCCTTAAGAAAAATCAGAAATGCTTTTGGAAAACTGATCAACAACAGGCATTTCAGGAGCTAAAGAACTGCCTAACCACTGCACCAGTTCTTTGTCAGCCAGATTTTAGCTGCAAGTTTGAGTTACACACAGACGCTTCCTCTCTTGTAATTGGTTCTTGCCTAATGCAAATAACCTATGTATCAAGTTGCAGGAATAGCCATCACTAAGCTCTCTCTTGAGGTCCTTGCTAGAAAGCAAATGGAAAATCCTCAGCTTGCTGACCTGCGACATTATCTGCTTGATGATACATTCACAAAGAAAAGGGGGCCACATCTCTTGGATGAGTTTGAGGTCAAGAAAGGTATCCTATACAGGCTTAGACATCTTCCAAACAGAATTTGTTACCAGCTTGTTGTTCCCACATCGTTAAAAAACATTGCATTGAAGGCATCCCATACCTCTTGCTTCTCACCCTGGAGTTCAGCGGATCTATGAAAATGCCAGTTCGTTGTATCAGTGGATCAGTAAACTAAATGGCAGTAGGGAGTATGTTGACAACTGTCTTGCGTGTCAGCAGTCGAGAGGCATCCCCCAGAGAGTACGAATGGTAGAGACTCCCTTGGCCAAGTATCCTCTAGAATGTGTCTCCATGGACCTGATGGACCTACCATCACAGTTCATTATTGTCCATCATTGATCAACACTCACGATACATGCATGCCAGTCATCACTCCATCATCTGCTATCATCCCAAGGCCAATGTGATGCCTTGGGAGAGCATAGACCAAGGATCTGGAACCAGTTTATCCCAAAAATTAGGTTGCAGATTAATTCTGTTATCCACAGGACAACTCATAATCAACCTTTGTACCTCCCGACTGGCCGGCATGCCAATTTTCTAGTTGGTCTGACAAATGAAGCAGCGTTTGCTAAAAAAAAATAACTACTACAATAGAGGCACAAGAGAAAGATTCCAGTCAGAGTAGGGCTCACTCGTCTTGTATCATGATCACCGGCACCATACTGGTTCTCTACCACCATTAACAGGAAAGTGGCATGGACCTGCAAGAGTTGTTGCTCAACTTGGACCTCTGGTCTTTGAAGTGAGAGATGTCCACACAAATGTACAACTGAGGGTGCATCTTAACCACCTTAATCCTTTCAAGACATTCCAGATCTGTCTTAGGCATCAGAAGATGAAGATGACACAGTGCCAGAAGCACCTGATGATCCTGACTTCGACGCAAATGTTTCCGTCGACCCTTCCCAAGACCCTGATGTTGAGGACATTGATCCAGACAAGCTGACTTCACTGGTGGACCTAATGCTGATGATGTGACCCAGTAACCATCCTTCGGTGCTGCCATTACTCCTGATGTGTAGCTGTTCAGGGATGTGGCTCCTTTTTTTAAAACTTCTTGTAGCTGCATTGCTTGTGTTTGTTTTGGTTTTACTCTTTCATTTTACTGTTTTTTCTGTTCATTTTATTTACATGTGTTTGTGTATCATGCACGTCCAGCTGAACATGCACCTGTAACTTTTGAGGCAAATAATCAGATTCAGGCCCTCCTTGTTTCTCTTTCTAAGTGCGCCTTCGATGTCTTCTCTGACCCCATGGTATGAGAGGGTTGTGAGCTTTTCAACCTCCTTCACCCCCCATCCCCCCCCCCCGACAATACCCATCACTTCCCCCACCCCCTTCCTTCCCCCAATCCTTCTATTCTTCTTGTACCTTTATTCGCACCCTCTTCCTGTCCCCTCGCTTTTCCCTTCTGTCTATTTCCACGATAATTTCTCCCTTTTCTACTATTTTTTACTTGCTTGTTCTACCTTTTATCTCTATCCCTATACTATTCTGGTCCACCCTATCTGACTTTCCCTTTGTAAATTTCTTTTTTCCATTTTTGCCCTATCTTCTACATTTAGCCCTATCCTCTCCTGCTCCCAGCCTATTCCTATCCTACCCAACATTCTAACGTAATCCACAGGCCGAGTCGGGTACAGACGTACCACCTCTTTCTGCCAGCCTCATTTCTACACTTATTTTTGTCTCTGTTTTATGCTGGGTTTATTTACATGTATTTTACGTTTATTCACAACTTTTTGTACATATTTTTACTTTTTCTAACTTAGATGTTAGTTCTTTTTTACTGTTTTACATACTTTAAGTTTTTCTTAAGCCATTCTGTCGTATTTTAGTAATTCTCTCTCGCCAGTGTCTCTGAAGCACTTGTAATGACTAGTCAAAGTTTTATGATCACACCCCTGCGTGTTTTTTTCAACACGTTCCGGGTTTACTTTTTCGTTTTTCGATAGATAGTGCCTCGAGGACTAGAGCTCCCGAAGGAGAAAATTGCAGATATTACATTAATAATTACTTTAGGGAAAAGTAATGAGGAAATTTCCATTTTGAACAGAGTTGTACTTGGAGCAGTCCAGCGTTGGGAGTAGGAAGATCTCAGGACTTTCAAACTGACAGGACTTTCAAACTCATCTCGCCCCAAGTGGAGGCTGCGCCCCGTGTGAATGTGTAAGAAATAAATGAAAAGAATCCACTATATATATATATATATATATATATATATATATATATATATATATATGTAGCGGGGTGTAGACCCAGTAGACTTCAATGTGTCTGGTTGAGTTCGGGCTCAACCGAGAATACAGGTTTTTATATTAGGGAAAAGATTCGTCTGCAGTGAACAGATGTAAGGTTCCAGGCCTACGGCACGCTGCCACCACCCGATTAGTAGGTTCGGGAACCGTGTGTGTTGTGTATGGGGTGTGAATGTTGTATGAAAGTAGGGTGGAAGGAAAGTACAGGATGTATGTGCTGAATGTTGGATGTGTAAGTGTGTAAATGTGAAAAGGGAGATAGCGTAGGCTGAGCGTCTGCGTGGACGTGTTTGGAAGAAAAATGCAAGATCATAAAATTCTTCCTCTTCCCTTCAGTATGAGCATCCACCTGCTGGAAGTGGGAACCCAGGTATAGCAAAGTTATGGTCTGTTCTAGAGTATCAGCTTAATATACTCCGATTCATCTAGCCTTCTTACAGCCTTTCAGGGGTTGCTAAGGAGACCCGAGCCCAAGAAAGTTTTAAGCATTCAGCCTTAGTCTGAACCAGAACTTAAGATGTCGTAAATATCATTTGTTCATTTGACTGGGACCAAGTGAAAGCTCTACGATAGTATGATATTTATTTATTGAGCAAATCGCACTCATTAGGGAGGTCTACAGGAATTCAGTCATTCAGAAATGTTTATAGATGCGTACATCACCAATTTGATCACAGCGGGGGTAATGCACGTGAAAACTACACCAGATATACTCAGAAATGACACAGTGTATTTTCACTCCTAAGTTGGCGTCCCAACTCCATAAGAATTTTTAAACAAGAGTGTTAGCACGAACACATACCAATCCCTAATATGAACAAGTTCATCTCCAACCCAAAATGGAGATTAACGAAAAAAAAAGATAATAATAAAAACTGGTGCTGATGAACTCTGAATAAAAACACTTGTGTAAACAAATAAGAAATATGATTTAGATATATAATGTAAGAAACATAATTTAGCGTCGAAGGCCAAATAACAGAATAACGCCAAAGGAGACTACAAGATCACGGACTGCCTGACACCCACAAAGTCAGGCAGGTATCAAGACAACAAATCGAGACAAAGTAAAAGAAAGTAAAATGTAAAATGGCCCTGAAATTATTATGGGCGAGACTTAATGAAATAAGCCTTCCTCCCAGGAGGTACGGATCCTCGAGCTGAGGGAAGGAAACTAAGTATTGACTTAGTTTCAAAACACTGAATGGCACACTGGAGGTACGGATCCTCAAGCAGTGTTCCTTCTATGTGACGTGGTCCTTTTGTACTCATGACACTTTGAGTTCACAAAGTGCTGCTTTGGGACAGAAAAAGAGTGCACCCCACAGATGATGATGTAGTGTGCCACACGCCAAAGTCCAAAAGAGACCAGGTGTCTCCTACACACAACCACTAAATACTTAGCTTTGCGGAGACAAACTCGGCAAGTCCTGGCGCGAAGCGAGGTAAATCCAAAGAAGTAAATCCAAAGCGAGCACACGAAAACACCGAGAACGGGACCACAGTACACACAGAAGTCAGGACCTAACTGTCTTCCCCTCACAAAACTAGGGGTATTTATACCCGAAAAAGACCCTCAGGCCATGCCCCAGGCATGGCGCGAAAAGAAGAAGATATGAGTTGGACTACCAACCCGATAGTCCGGCAGTCCAAACAAGCCAAAGACCCAAACAACCGTGAAAAGAGAGGGAGAGAAAAACACTATCTAACGACCATTATTCCCTTCAGGGGCTATTATGACACTGGAAAGGATAGCTAGGGAAACTGGTAATGTACAATTTCCGCAAAAATTGTACATTTCGGGCTGTAACTATCTGCGGTATGGGACTTAGGAAATCAATAATTTTTTTTATTTTTCTCGGAGACTTCAACATCATCCAAGTAACGAGACTTGGTTTAAAATACGTTCTTTGGTTATTTTTATAACCATGTTCATATTATTTCTTAACACTGCCCGCCTCGTTGGTGGAAGCGGAGCCCGGGACGTCTCATCCAAGTCAATGGCAGCATTGCAGAGTTCCTTACGACCTTTGTTCCGTGGTAGAGAAGGCAGGCATGTGGCATGGTAAAGACCCGGCCTCAACCACTCGGCGCCCGAGGACGATGTCAGTCCAGGCGAGATCGACCTTAGAGTCGGCGAATGCGCAGTCGTACACTACAATATATATATATATATATATAATATATATATATATATATACATAAATATATATATATATATGTGTGTGTGTGTGTATGTGTGTATGTGTGTATGTGTGTGTGTGTGTGTGTGTGTGCGTGTGTGTGTGTGCGTGTGCGCGCGCGCATACGCGTGTACATATTATATATATATTTATATATATATACAAAAATATAAATATATAATTTTTATTTATATTATTTTATTATTTATTTATTCTTAGGGCCCCAACCTTAATATTTATTATATTATATATATATAATATAAAAATATATAATAATATATATAATATATATACATATGTATATATATTTAATAGGTAGTATATATATTTGTTATATATTTATATATATATGTAAGTATTATATAAAGTATAATATATATATATATCTATATATATATAAATATAATATATTTACTTATTTTTATATATGTATGATATAATTTGGGTAATCTACATCTATCTATCTATCTACACACTATATATGTATATATATATATATATATAATATATATAATATATATATATATATATTATATATATAATATATATATATATATAATATATGTATGGTGGTGTGTGTGTGTGTGTGTGTGGTGTGTGGATGTATAAAATTTTTGGGTATAATAATAATATATATATAAAATATATATAAAATATATATTAAATAATATATTAGATAAAATAGAAAATAAATATATAGATATAATATATATATAATATATATAATATAAATATATAATATATATATATATATATATATATATATTTTAAAAATTTATATAGATATATATATAATATATATATAAATATATATATATAAAATATATATATATATATATATATATAATATATATATATATTTTTATATATATATCAAACACATACACAATTTATTTAGATATATTTTTAGGTGACTTTTTTTAGGCTTATATGAAAAAGTATTGCATAACCATTTCTCAATGCCGAGGATAGTCAACCACTATCTGAAGCAGCCGTTTCTCTTACAGTAAAGCCAAGAAAAAGAAGCAGTTTTAGGCCAGGATAACATACGGCAGTGTATCGTTTTTCCTAAGATAGGGAGAATAGTTCCTCGTGCGTATCGGGAAGTGTTTTTGGATGTGTGTTGATGCTTCCGTATATGTATGTATGTTTGTTACCTCTGTCTATGATCATGTGTGTGTGTTGTGCATCTATGTGTGTGTGTGTGTGTGTGTACAGGAAAATCTTTTGGGAGCCATTAAATACTTATCTGAAAAATAATAGCTACAATTTCATGTAAATGGAGTCGCGAAAGGACAAAAGTCAAGCCACCTGAGAAATGTTTTACTTTTGACAAGAATTTTACATTTATAAATGGTTTCGGTATTGTACTGTATAAGGAGGAAAATCTGTTGATTTTACACGAGTGTTAATGTGTACCGGTAACATAAAAGTTTGGAGTGTATTTTCAAGGGAGAAGGAATATGAAAAAAGTAGGGGGAACCACGGCCCCAGCAGGAAAGAGCGATATAGGAAACTCTGGACACGTAGTCCGTAATTTTGACACAGATTTTTCCGTAAATATTCACTTTATCAAGAAGAGAGAGACAAAATAATATCACTTGCAAAAGCAAACAGTAGCATAAACTTCCAAGCAGACAGGGATTCTTAATGGATCACTAAATAGGTAGTGATAGAAAACACTAGGGTACACGCACATAGAGAAAAACGTGCACCTTGCACAAAACATGGCGCGGTATTTGCCGTACCAAAGTACAGAGGAGACGAGAAGGGGCTAGGGCGAAGAAAAAGGAAAGTAGGCAACAAGACAGTGTAGGGGGGGGAAACTCTTGAGACAGTGTTTGGTGTTTTACGTCTTTAGTGAAAATAGTAATATTATTGTTAGTAATGCCGCCAAAATCTATATATAATATATGTGGTGTGGTTTGTGTGTGTGTGTGCGTGTGTGTGTGTAGTGTGTGTGTTGGTGTGTGTGTGTGTGTGTGTGTGTGTGGTGTGTGTGGTGTGTGTGTGTGTGTGTGTGTGTGTTGTGTGTGGAGTTAAATACACTTAAAAAATAAAATGTAAGGTAAAAATATATCTTTATCTATATCTATCCAATTATGACAGAACAAGAAAAGAGAAAAACGGAAAGAAAGAGAGAGAGAGAGAAAGAGAGAGAGAAAGAGAGAGAGAGAGAGAATGATGGAGAAAGATTTCAAGAGAAAGAGAGTAAGACAGAATGAGAGTAAGAGGAAAGTAGAATAACAAAAAGAAAAAGAAACCAACATTGCAACTGATTTTGTCTCAGCTGTTATATACACGCGCAAAATACTGCAAAAGGACGTCCGCAAAGGATTCCTTGCGAAGGGTTGTCATCAATACAGATCTC
>NC_051403.1:1610471-1612971 GCF_015228065.2 Penaeus monodon | reverse complement strand
AATATATATAATATATTATATAATTTTATAATAAAATATATATTTTTTTAAAAAATAAAATATAAAATTGTGATTGATTAAATTTTCTATTTTTGTTTTATAATTAAAAAAATTATTTCCCATATTTGTTTAAAGGAATATATATATATATATTTATATATATATATATTATATATATTTAAAATATATAATTATTTATTTTATATTATATATATATAATATGTGGGGTAGTTATTATATATTTTAAAATAAATATTTATCCCATATATATTTTTATAATATTTATTTTTATATATTATTTATATTTTAATATATTTAATATATATTGCATATATATTTTACTATGTATATACATTTTCTTTTTTGCGAATAAAAACCCCACACACACCCCACCCCACACCCCACCCACACACATATATTATATATATATAAATATATAATATATTTTATTTTATATATATAATATAATATATATTATATAAATGGGGTATATATATTATAATATAAAAATATATTATATATATTTTTATATAAAAATAATATTAATTTTCCCACACACCCACCACACACACCCCACCCCAACACACACCCCACCCACAAAAACACCACCACATATATATATATATAAAAAATTATATATATATTAATTATAAAATATATATATATAATATTATATATATACATATTTTATACAAACACACACACACCACACCCACACACACCACACACACACACCACACACACAACAAAACACTATATATAATTATAATATATATAAAATATATTAATTTTAATATATAATATAAAATATTTATATATATTTATAAAATAGTAGTTTAGAAGATAGATAGATGGGATAGATAGATAGATAAAATAGATAGATAGAGAGAGAAAAGAGAGAGGGAGAGGGGATTTGACGGGGCAGAAAGACGGGAGAAAATCTCCCACGGGAAAAAGTAATTTTCAAAGTCATTAAATATTTACCCGGAATTTAAAAATCCCTACAATTTCAAGAAAATTTGGGGAGTCTCGAAATGAAAAAAACCAGGGGAATTTAAATTATACGTTGACTTTTAAATAGGTTTTCCCACATAAGTTTTCTGGGACCAACCACCCCCAAAAAGGGGAATTTGAGAGCTAAGTAGCAGCCCTAGGGGAACCCCGATCCAGTCAAAAAAATTTTAAGGGAAAGACATGTGCTTATCTAATAACAACCTAATCACAAAAAATTTGCAAATAAAATTTGGGAAAGTGTATTTAAAAAGTAAAAAGAAAAATGGGTTCGGGTCCAGAAACAAAAGGGTACGGAGACAAAGGGAAATGGTTTTTGAAAAACACGTATTAAAATAGACTTAAATAGACTTAAAATATATGGGGTTTGTCTGTTTGTCTGGCTCTCTCTCTCTGTCTCTGTCTCTCTCCCCTCTCTCTCCCCCTCTCTTCTCTCTCAATACACACACACACATAACACACACCCCACACAACACCCCACACCCGAAACACACACATTATATACATTTAATACACCAATGTGTATATTTTATGTATTTATATTAAATATAATATATTTTATATATATATATATATATATTTTTTATATTTATATATAATTATATTTATATAAAATTAAAATAAAATATATATAAAATTTAAAAAAAGGGTATATAATTTTATATATATAATATATATATAAATATAATAAGTTTTATCTATATATATATAGATTAAAATTTAAATTAAAAAAAAAAAATTTTTTTTAAAATATATATATAAAATATAATATATAAAATAAATTATATAATATATATAAAATATATCGTTTTATAAAAATTTTATAATATATATTAAAAAATTTTAAAAAATATATTTTTATATATAATATATATTTAATATATATATATATATTTTATATATTTTAAAATATATATATATATATATATATAAAAAAAAAAATAAATTATATTCCAAACAACATATATAAAATTAAAATATTTTATATATATATTTTTAAAAAATATATATAATTTTTAAAATATATATATATATAAAAGATATAATATAATTAAAATTTCACACACACACAAAACAAACCCCAAAAACACAAAACACCCCCAAACAAAAAAAAAAAAAAAAAAACCAAAATCTTTTAATATATTTTAATATATATATAATATTTTAATTAAAATTACAAAAAATAACACCACACACACAACAAACTACCAAACAACACACACACACAAAAAACAGCACAAAAAAACAAATATTTATATATAGATATATAATTTTAAATATAATATAATATATAATATAAATTAAAATATAAATATAGAAAAAAAAATTTTCATAATTATTATTAAAATTTCTATTATCTATTATTATAATTTTCTATCAAAAAATTATATATATATATATTTAATATATAAAAATATATATAAAAATATTTTATATTTTATATATAATATTTTATATTAAAATTTTATATTATTAAACATTCTATATA
>NC_051403.1:1595471-1605471 GCF_015228065.2 Penaeus monodon | reverse complement strand
GGAGATCCTGAGACTTAGGTGAATTCTGACCTGGATTATTGATTTAATAGCAAACCTATATACTGGTATTGAAAGTGATGTAAATTCTGGTGAGGGCCCATGGAGCTTCTTCACTATCTCAGTGCCCTTGCACCAACACATTTCAACGCTTGTATGGACTGGATAGTGGGCGGAGATATTATCCAAAGTCTGTGGAGCAACACTGGGCTATATCAAGGTTCCTAGAACCTTTTTTTTAAATTTTATTTATTTATTTTTTACATATTCCCTGTGGCTGTCATTTAAAAACAGACTATTTTTAAATAAGATGCTCTGCCCAAAACCAATGAATTACAATGTGCCTCGGGATATCTGATACAATGGTCACACAAGCTTTGTCTGACGGAAAGAACTACAGAAACTACTTAATTATCATTTCCCACAAATCAGTTTCAGAACGATCTTCACCAATTCCAGAACTATTCACTCGTTTTTTTCTGACAAAACACTGTTCAAAAACGTTTATGCTCAAACGTAGTCTGCTCATTTAAGTGTTCTAGCTGTAACGTTAGATATATAGGTTCAACAACAAGGAATCTAATGATGAGATATTGTGAGCATAAAGGGGTCTCTTATCAGACATTACATCCACTGTCCTCTCCAACTTACTCATTAATCCAAGATCACTCTCTTAAAACAAAATATATAATAAAATTAGATGATTTCACAATGAGAGAAGCAAAAGATGTAAATGACCTAAGAATCTTAGAATCATTATTGATTCAAGAAATAAAACCAAACATAAACAACAATGAAAGTTCAGCTACCCTCTATACTTTGCAATAATTTGCACACGCCCCCCCTCCCCTCCCTCCCCCGCCTACAACGGACATCCAGGCATTCAAATTTCTGTAAACTGTCGTCACGCCAACATGACACAGTCACATACTCCACATTCCACCTATGGAGAACAATCGTAAGCAAAACATCTTATTTTGTTTCACTGTTTAGTATTTTCTCCCGACTTTTACTTTTATAATTTGTGTTGCTTTTATATCTTGTGTTTCTTATTTTCGCTGTAATTATATATTCAGTACTAATGTACATAATTTTTACAAATGTGTCTCTCTTGTAAATGCAGATTCAGATGATGGACACAGTTATTCATGTCCGAAAGCTCAATAAATGAAAATGCGCATGATGTGGTTTCCCGCTGTCCTAGTCCTCCTATTTATAATAAGAATCCGTTTCCCCCGTGGAACATCTATTGTGGAAGCACACACACACACAAATACACACACACATATATATATATCTCACCATCATCATCAGCCTGAGTCAGTCCACTGCAGGACGTAGGCCTCTCCCAATCTTTTCCAACTTTGTCTTGTGTTTTTTGTTTCCAGTCTCGGCCTCCAATTTTCGCTATTTCGTCACGCCATCTTGTCGCTGGTCTGGCCCTTGTCTCTTTATATTATCTATAACCCAGTCTGTTACATTCTTTGTCCATCTGTTGTCCTGTCTCCGATGTATATGACCTGCCCATTGCCATTTTTTCTTTTTGATGCTTGCAAGTATATCTTCTACTTTTGTCTGTGCCCTGATCCACATCCCCCTCATCCGATCTCTTAGACTAATTCCCAGCATCAATCTCTCCATCCCTCTCTGGGCACTTATTAGTTTCCTCTCCAGTAATATGGTTGTAGTCCATGTTTCTAATCCATAGGTCATAACTGGTAGGACACATTGGTTAAAGACTTTTCTTTTTAAACATAATGGCTAGGAGCCTTTTAGTGTGCTACTGTGTCTGCCAAAGGCGCTCCAGCCTAGACTGATGTGTTGCTTAATTTCCTCTTCGCTAAATGTGTTTGTCTGTACGAGTTGTCCTAGGCATATATACGTGTCCACTACCTCTAGTGCTTCGCCTTGTTCTTATATTTTGTTCGAACTGAACTTACTGTTGAACATGATCTTAGTTTTTTCTTTTTCATCTGAAGTCCAATTTTTAGACTTTCTCTATTTAGATCATTTATTAGTTTGCTGCATTTCATTTGCAGATTCACTGAAGAGAACAATATCATCTGCAAAACTTACATGTTTAGATATTCGTCTCCCTATTTGATACCCTTTCCTTTTAAGTCTTAAAGTAGCGAATCTGCTTAATATAACACAATTTGAATCCTTTTTGGTGTCTAATTGATCAATTCTTTGGCCAGATTGTAATTACAAATACAAACAAGACTTTGTTTATTCGGGTCATTATTAACGTCATTTAACACAGGTTATTATCTGGTAGGAATCCGGTTTCCTTGGAGTATGTGTTTGAATTTCATTACGAGATCGCGGGTTAAGAGTGTGAAGTTTTTCTCTTCATGAATCATCAAACATTGAATAATTGTTGTATTGCGCTTGTTTTGTGAGTAGCTATTTGTTCTCAGGTTCGACAGCAAGAGTATTTGAGAAACAAAAGAGACGTTTGCAGATCTAACAACATTACAATATATGCAGGATAAATCGTGCAGTAATAAAAGAAAAATTATTCACCTTGCAAAAAGTTAGTAAATGTGATGATAATATAAATTAAGGTGATATTAGCAATAATCGTTATACTCATAATAAAACTGCAGTGATAATTGTAATATAATAATGATAGTAGTAGTGGTAACAACAGTAACAATAACAATGGCAATAACGACTTCAAAACTAGTAAAACATTATGATAGTACTAGTGATGAAGAGAATGATGGTATTGAAGACTATTATAATAATAATAATAACAAAATGATGGTAATCATCATCATCATCATCATCATCATCATCATCATCATCATCATAATAATAACAATACTTATGATAATAATAAAATTAATGTCGATAATGATGATGATGATGAAGATGATGATTGTTACTATTATCATTATTATTACTACTATTGTTATTGTCATCGTCATCACCATAATTATTATTGTCAAGACGGTGGAGGCCACAGATACGTGTCGACTGTGAATGGCGATCGGGACTTGCGACGTTCCTTTGTGCGCAGGACCCGGATACTGTTGAGAAGGTATAAGGAACAGTAAAGCAGGAATCTTACTAAGGAGGTTGAAGGCCATTTCTTAGTAGATGACCTTCGCCCTGCCTACCAAGCCTTGAGAAAACTAAACTCCAAGCCCTCCTCACAGACGATTGCAGTCTGCTCAGTGAATGAATAGATTATCTCAGAATGTGGTGGGGATCGAGAGCGTTGGGCTGAGTATTTGGCTGTATCAGGATGACCCTCCGGAAGTTAATTTGGATGCAAGTGGTATCGCAATCCCTGTGCCGGATCCAAAGCAGATGCCATCTTTAGGAGTCCTCTGAACTGATACAGTGAAGATATGAAGAAATTTGACAAAAATCTGTACAAAGGATTCAAGGAGGAAGACATAAGAAAAGGACAGTAGTGGAGAAGTTGTTCATTATGTTTAACTGAGATGTTGCGCTTCGCGAGCGTCACATTTACGGGTTTTGTTTTGGTTAGGAGCGCGGAGAGAGACCGCGGGCTGAATGTACGCAGATGTATGACCTAGCCTATATTAAAGCAGAATATCTTGTAAAGGCTTTTGATTTGCCTTACCACACCGATCCAGAAGTTCAACAAATGGTAGCAGAGCGTGGTTGGTGGTAAGGCGAAGCAGATCATGCAGTATTTCAAAAGATACAAGAAGAAAATATGAACGGCAACGAGGATGGCGGACGGGCGAGAGTGCCTGTTTTCGGCGAAAACAAGAGTTACGATCGCTGGAAACAAGAATTGAAAGCATGGCAGCTTGTCACGAACATAGGGAAGAAAAAACAAGCTGTGACTGTAGCCCTGTCATTTCCGGATGGAAGCGAGGTGAGAGGCAAGATTTTTGAAGAAGTGAACATCGAAGAATTGGCAAACGGTGATGGAATGGAGGTTTTGCTTCAACACATGGATAAGTGGTACAAAAAAGACGAGATGTCAGCAGCGTACGAGGCATGGACAAGGTTTGATAGCTACAAAAGGGAAAAAGAAGACACTATGGAGAAGTACATTTTGGAATTTGTGAAGAGAAGTGCTGTTTTGGGCAAATATAAAGTGAGTATACCAAAGTGTATTTTAGCATTCAAGCTATTAGACAATGCAGGGCTAGAAGTTAAAGACAAACAAATGGTGCTGACAGCAGTATCCTTCAGTGATCCAGATAGGATGTTTGATTCCATGCACCAAGCATGCTGTCATTGGGTGCAGTTTCAGGGAGTAGTGGGAGTGAAATTCCTGCAGTGGTTGTAAAATCTGAACCCGTATTTAACACTGAGGAGGTGAATGCTGTTACACGGGGAAGAGGACGTGGTAGATTTAGAGGCAGAGGAAGAGGAAATATGATAAATATGATGAATAACACTGAGAAAAATAAACAAAGAAATTCTGCTGACAAAAATGGAAATACTAGAAAGTGCAATGTCTGTGGATCAGAGTACCATATGTCTCCAGTCTGTCCGAGAAATGTGTATGTGAATACTACAAATGAGAAAACAAAACAGGAGGAAGAGTCATATACTGTGGTTGACAGTCCTGGAATGATGTCAGTGTTTATGACAGAGACTATAAATTATGCTATCCTGGACACAGCATGTAGTTCTACTGTGTGTGGTATCGATTGGTTGAAATCATACATACAAACTTTATCAGAAGAAGAGAAATTGAGAATAGAGGAAAATGAAAGTGAAACTACATTTAAGTTTGGTGACAGTAATATGTTTAAGTCAATGAAGAAGGTGAAATTTCCAGTGAACATCATAGGTGATAGAGCAAATATAACCGCCGATGTTGTGAATTGTTCTATTCCCCTTCTGTTTAGCAAGAAATCAATGAAGAGGGCACAAATGAAACTAGACTTGGAAAATGATATTGCAGTAATACATGGAAAAGAGGTGAAATTGAGGTGCACGACGAGATAGTGGAGAAAATTATAGAGACATGGCTAGGGACTGGTTTAGGAGCTCCTGTGAAATTTTTGTGTGACAATGGTGGAGAGTTTACCAACAACACATTCCTGGAAATGTGTGAGAATATGAACATTCAAGTGATGCATACTGCAGCATATTCACCCTTCAGTAATGGCCTTTGTGAATGGAATCATGCAATTATAGATGAAATGGTGGTAAAGATTATGGCAGAGCAGCCAAAATTGTCTTTAAAAGTGGCTTTAGCATGGGCAGTCAATGCTAAAAATTGTCTCCAGATGACAGGAGGTTTTAGCCCTTATCAGCTTGTATTTGGACGAAATCCCAAAATGCCATGTACCGTGAGTGATGAACTCCCAGCACTGGAAGGTACAACATCTAGTGAAATGGTTGCAAAGCACATCAATGCTAGTCACTCAGCAAGAAAAGCTTTTATTGCTGCTGAAACCTCTGAGAGAATACGACGTGCTCTAAGACACAAAGTAAGAACCACTGGTAGAGTCCATAGAAGTGGCAATCAAGTCTATTTTAAGAGAGAAGAGCAAAAGGAATGGAAAGAACCAGCCACAGTCATTGGTCAGGATGGAAAAACAGTAATTTTGAAATATGGATCCAATATTGTAAGAGCGTATGAAACACATATTCAGAAGTTCCATATAGATTTGATAGAAATACTGAAGAAGGCAGAAATGCACTCCTAGATATGGTGAGGCAGAAAAGAGAAATGGAAGAAAAAGTTAGGAGTGAGAAGAAAAAGACAGAAGCAGTTATAAATTCAACAGGAAATAATATAGAGAATGAAAAATGTAGTAAAACAAAGGAAGAAGATGGTATAATTGTTAAGAATATTCCAAGGATTGGACAAAGAGTGAAATTCTTACCAAAAGAGTCAAATGAATGGAAGACAGTAACAATACATAGTCGTGCTGGAAAATCTACAGGAAAATATGATAGTTGGAGGAATATTGTGCATCAAGATGGACACATATCAGCCATCAACTGGAACGAAGATGTAGAAAAATGGGTACCAATATTGGAAGAGAATGAATTGCAAAAACTAATTGAAATAGTCATGGCTTGTGAAAATATGAAAAATCAGGAACTTGAAAAAGCAAAACAAGAAGAACTGACAAGCTGGAAAAGGTTTGGGTATATGAGGAAGTTCCAAACATGGGCCAAAAGGCATTGTCAGTTCAATGGGTAGTGACAGAAAAAGAACCTTATGATAAGAAAAAGAAAATAAAAGCAAGGCTGGTTGCCAGAGGCTTCGAGGAAAAGGGGGATATTCAGTCAGATTCTCCTACGGTTAACAAAGAAATATTAAGGACTTTTCTTGCTATTCTATCTTCAAAAAAGTGGGCAGTGAATTCAATTGACATTAAGGCTGCCTCCCTACAAAGTGAAAGGTTTGAGCGTGAAGTGTATCTTGTTCCTCCTATTGAAGCAGGTTGTAATGATAATATATTATGGAAATTGGAAAAATGTGTCTATGGTCTTAATGATGCAGCTAGGAAGTGGTATCTCACTGTTAAAACTTTCCTGTTGAAGATGGGATGTAATGAGGTGAAAACTGACCCTGCTGCATTCTATTGGTATTATGAAGGAGAATTATGTGGAATGTTTTTAATGCATGTAGATGATTTCTTATGGGGAGGAACAGAAAGATTTGAAAATGTGGTCATTACCCAAATCAGAAATAATTTTCAGGTTAGGGAGCAAAGTAATACTACTTTCAAATATATTGGATTAGATATTGTACAGAATGAATATGGTGTTACTTTGCATCAAAAGGAGTATTGTAAATCTTTAGAATCCATAAAAGTAAGTGCTGTGAGGGGACTAAACAAGAATATGGAGTGTAATGTAGCAGAAAAGGAGAGTTTTAGGAGTCTAGTTGGCCAACTAGGATGGTTATGTACTATTTCAAGGCCTGACTTAACGTATGATGTATTGGAACTTAACTGTAAAGTAAATAGTCTCAAAGTAGAAGATCTGATTGAAGCAAATAAGTGTCTAAGGAAAGCTTGTAGTTTTGAGAGCTCAATGTACTTTCCAGAACTTGGTGACATTTGCAAGTATAAGTTAGTTGTATACAGTGATGCTTCCTATGCTAATCTCCCTGATGGATATAGTAGTGCTGGGGGATTTGTGATTTTTCTTGTAGGTGAATATAGAAACAGTTGTCCTTTGTATTGAGAGGCAAAGAAAATAAGAAGAGTTGTGAAAAACACTCTCGCTGCAGAAACACTAGCAGCTGCTGAGGCAGTGGATATGGCCTATTATCTCGGAAATATGTTATCTCAAATATTATCTGATAAAGAGAGAAAATTACCTGTGGAACTATATGTAGATAAACCTTCACTTTATGGTAATGTATACTCAGTGAAAAACGTTTCAGAAAAGAGATTGAGAATTGACATAGCTATTCTCAAAGAGATGGTTCAATGTGGAGAGTAAAGATATTTTGGGTGGGTTCTAAATCACAGTTAGCAGATGTATTGACAAAAAAAGGAGTAAACCCTATGAAAATAGCTAAAGTCTTTGAAAGTGGATATTTACAATGATAAAGTGGATCTGAGTTGTTTTGATTTATAAAAAAATATATATATTGTTTTTGCATCCATATAATGTGGTGTAACTTTGAAAGCATTTATTTTGTTTAAAAGAGAGGGAATATGTTCATTATGTTTAATTGAGATGTTGCGCTTCGCGAGTGTCACATTTACGGGTTTTGTTTTGGTTAGGAGCGCGGAGAGAGACCGCGGGCTGAATGTACGCAGATGTATGACCTAGCCTATATTAAAGCAAAATATCTTATAAAGGCTTTTGATTTTCCTTACCACACCGATCCAGAAGCTCATAAAGAGGTGGACATCTGTCGATTAAGGTTTTTAGTTGTAAAAGTTTAATTCAATATATCAAGAAATGTAAGATTAATAATTGTTTGATATTACCCTTCTCTCAGTTACCTCTAAGACAGAAATTAGATCATCAGTAACCCTCTTATGATTATTGTATTTTATAGTGTTGGCTCATCAAGAGTATGACTTGGGTAATGATCGCCAACGTCCTTGTGGGACAGGCCACTTAAAAAAAAAAAAAAAACCATACAGGAGAGCTCACACTTGACGTTAATTAATATCCCCCTAGATAAACCCCGAGTGGATTTCCCAGTAGAAAGGGAAATAGTGGCTTTGACCCTAGAAAGAAAGAGTGGCCGCAATACATTGTCACTATCAGCATTACTATCTTTACTACTTCTAGTCTTACTATTAATACTATTACTATTATTTGTGTCAGTATTCGTATTACTATTCGCATTAGTATTATTATGATATATATTATTATTCTGATAATAATAATATCATTATCATTATTATTGTCGTTATTATGATTATCATTATTTTTTTTATCAACATTATCGCTATCATTATTAATACTATTATTATCATTATTGTTATTATTGTTGTCGTTATTGTTGTTGTTATTGTTATTATTATCATTATGGTGCTGATGCTGATGCTGACCATTATCATTATTATTTTTATTATTATTATCATTATCATATTAGGATTATTATTTTTTTGTTATTATTATTGTAATGGTAATTGCACGAATAATCTTAATAGTACAAACATTAGTAATCGTGGCACCATTATCATTACTAGTAACGGTAGCAGTAGAAGTAATAGTAATAGTAGAAGTAGTAATAGTAGTAGTAGAAGTAGTAGTAATTGTCGTCGTCGTAGTAGTAGTAGAAGTTGCAGTATCAATGGGTAATTGTAATCGTAGTGATGGTACACAATGCTAATCATAATGATATAGATAATAATATAATAAATATGAAAGCAATATCAAGTATCATATCTGTAGCAGTTATGATGATATTGATGATGATGATGATGATGGTGATGATAATGAGGACGATGATGATAATAATATTAATGATGATGGTAACAACTTGGTAATGATTGTTATTTACAATATTTTCGTCCTTCTCTTTTTAAGGATACACTATGTGTCACTAGATAATATGTATATATGTATTATTTAGGGTCTGAAAAAAAAGAGAGAAAAAGAAAAAGAGAGAAAGAAAAAAGGAAAAAGAAAAAAGAATACACACACACACACACACGCACACACACACACACACATATATATATATATAATATATATATATATATATATATATATATATTTAGATATATAGATATAGATATAGATATATATATATAGATATATATATATGTGTGTGTGTGTGTGTGTGTGTGTGTGTGCGTGCGTGTGTGTGTGTGGAAAGTTCATTGAAAGTTATGAACGAGAAAAAAGAAAGTCAGCGAAGAGAAGAGGAATATAAGCAAATGAAGGGTGAAGACATCTGACTTCTAGATCTCACAACAGTAATGTAAGAATTTTTTTTTTATTATTTTTTTTTTTTTTGTAAAATATCGGGCAGAGACCTATGTACAAATTCCTTTGGTAAAAGAACGAAAAAAAAAATGCACACATTTTTATAAGCATGTTAATAGGTAGATAGGTAAATACGATATGGGTTTCTCTAAATATCATTATCATTAAAGAGTTTCGAGTCTGCTATTTTGTCTTAACCCTTTGGACATCCATCTCTCAGGTTTATGTAATCATCCCGATCCCTCTCGTTCTAACAAGGGCTAAGCTGACACTATTTCTTTACCATGCAGGATTTAGCTGGAAACCCTGTCTCCAACCGGAAGATCTGACCAGCATTGGTTGGCGATCGAGTGAGAGGCGTCTTCTAAGCCACATGGATCCCGTCATTAGTGCTGCAGCCCGCCTACATGATCGCGTCTCTCTGCCAATGCTTAATGAAGAGAGCATCAGCATAGCTGTAAACTGTATAAATGTGTGTATGTGTGTGTGTGCAAGGTGTATGAATTAAGGATGAAGTAAGAAAAAAACGGATAACGATATTAAAATAAAGTGAGAAATCACAAGAGTAACTTCGTAACTTCGTTAAAATATGCGTATGCACACACACATGCGCATATATATATATATATATATATATATA
>NC_051403.1:1570471-1572971 GCF_015228065.2 Penaeus monodon | reverse complement strand
ACAGCGAAGTTTTACGCTCACTCCCCGTGGGCACTCGGTGGAAATTGATTTAGCAATTCAAATCCTAAGTCAGATGTCCTGAGGTATGAAAGATGGAATAATGCAATGCTAAATCAATTTCCACCGAGTGCCCACGGGGAGTGAGCGTAAAACTTCGCTGTCATTACTCAAGTATGAGTAGACAGGTAATGTCTATGGAGCTAGTAAGATCCTAGTTGCACACTCCTTTTAGTGGGTCGTGTGGCATGGTTCGTTTAGCACTGGCCTCCGGTTTCATACCCGGAGTGACCTAGGTTCGAATCCTGGTCAGGGAGGATTGTTATATATATATATATATATATATATATATATATATATATATATATATATATATATATATATATATATATATATATATCCTAATAATGATAATAATATATATATATACATATATATATATATATATATATATATATCTAATATATATATATTATATATATATATCGAATATATCTATATATAGTACATAATATATATATATATATATATATATTATATATTTATATATATATATCCTATATATAATATACTATTATAATATATATAGATGTATCTATATATTTAATATATATATATATATATATCTATATATATATATACATATATATATTATATATATAATATACTATATATATCTATATATATATATATTATATATATAATATATATATATATACATATATATGAAAAGCTATATATATATATAATATGATATTATAAGTGAAAAATATATGAATTCATAATATGAATACTCAGAATATGAATAATTTATTGAGTAAAGTGTGACACAAACACCACACAACACAACACACACAACACAACATATATATGATATAGTATATATATATATATAGTGATAATATATATGATATAGATGATATATATAATAATATATAATATAGCAATATTATATCTATTATATATATATATATATATATATATATATATATATATATAATATATATATATATATATATATATAGATATATATATATATATATATATATAATATATCATATATATTATATATATATATATATATATTAATATATATATATATATACAATATATATGATATATAATATATCTATATATAATATAATAATATATATAGTATATATATATGATATATATAAATAGATATATAATATATATATATATAGATATATATATAATTATTATATATATATATATATATTATAATATATTATATATATATATATATATATATATTATATATATATATATATATATATATATTATAAATATATAATATATATATAATTTATATATAAATATTATATCTATATATTATTATTTATATATATATATATAATCATATATAGATATATATATAAATATGTAATATAATATATATATATATATATATATATATATATAGATACATAATTATATATATATATATATATATATATATAATAATATCATATTATAATATATATATATATACATATTATATATATATATATAAGATATATATATATATATATATCTATATATATATATATATAGTATATATTGAAAGATGGAATAATGCAATGCGCATTGATAATCGATAATAGCAATCCTCCATGACCAGGACTCGAACCTAGTCACTTCCGGGTATGAAACCGGAGCGCAGTGCTACACACCATGCCACCGAACCCACTAAAAGGAGGTGTGCAACTAGGATCTTACTACTCCCATAGACATTTACCTGTCTACTCATACTGAGTATGACAGCGAAGTTACGCTCACTCCCCGTGGCCCTCGTGGAAATTGATTTAGCTATTCAAATCCTAAGTCAGATGTCCTGAGGTTTATCTTTTATGAAATATGGAATATGCAATGCCGCATTGATAATCGGATAATAACAAGCCTCCCGACCAGGACTCTAACTAGGTCACTCCGGGTATGAAACCGGAGGCCAGTGCTAAACCAACATGCCACACGACCACTAAGAGGAGTGTGCACTAGGATCTTACTGCTCCATAGACATTACCTGTGCTACTCATACTTGATAAATGACAGCGAAGTTTTACGCTCACTCCCCTTGGGCACTCGGTGGAAATTGATTTAGCTATTCAAATCCTAGTCAGATGTCTGAGGTATTTTTTATGAAGATGGGAATAATGCAATGCGCATTGATATCGATAAATAACAATCCTCCCTGACCAGGATCGACCTAGGTCACTCCGGGTATGAAACCGGAGGCCATGCCACCATACCATCCACCGACCCACTAAAAAGAGTGTGCACTATGATCTACTACCCATAGACATTACCTGTCTACTCATAACTTGTAATGACCAGCGAAAGTTTTCACGCTCACTTCCCCGTGGGCAACTCGGTGGAATTGATTTCGACTTTCACATCCTAAGGTCAGATGTCCTGAGGTATATTTTTATGAAAGACGGAATAATGCAATGCCGCTTGATATCGATAAATAACAATCCTCCTG
>NC_051403.1:1557971-1560471 GCF_015228065.2 Penaeus monodon | reverse complement strand
CTCTGTGGTTCCAGCGTTGGAATGAAAACCAGGAAGGAGATCGAATATCTTTACCGGAAAGGCTTCTGTCGTATCAAGTGTCTGTCTGGACTCACTTCAGTTTGTTTTGTAGTGCATAATAATCATACAACACGCGCGCACGCGCACACACACACACACACACATACACACACACACACACACACACGCACACACACACACACACACACATATACAAACGCATGCACACATATACATGCACGCACACATATGCATGCACGCACACTCCCCCATATAAATAAATAAATATTATATATATATATATATATATATATATATATATATTATATATATATATATATATATATATATATAGAGATTATTAATATATATATATATATACACACACACACACACACACGACACACACATTATATATATATATATATTATATATATATAGCATATATTTATATTCTATATATATATATATATATATATAATATTATATATATATATATATATTAGATATGTGTGTGTGTGTGTTGTTGTGTGTTGTGTGTGTGTGTGTGTGTGTGTGTGTATACATTGTATGTATAAAGACTGTCCCCGCTTTCGCCAAAAAGTATTTTCTTGTTGACATGAACACCAAATTATTTACACTTTATACTGCCTAAAGCAGTTGACTTTAACGAAATTATTCATTTGTGTTTTCCATTCTACAGTCAGTAACTACTTTGTATTTTTTCCATCTAGAATGCAAATGGTGAATATGACACAATTGCATAGTTTTTGTTAAATAACTTGCTGTGGTGTGTGCGTTGTGTGTGTGTACACACACACACACACGACACACACACACACACACCACACACACACACACACACACACACACATATAAAATATATATATATATATATGTAATTATATATATATTATATAATATGTATATATATATATAGATATATATATATATTATATCTATATATATCTATATATATTATATATGTGTGTGTGTGTGTGTGTGTGTTGTGTTTGTTGTGTGTGTGTGTGTGTGTGGTGTGTAAATGTATGTATGTATAATATATTATAATATATATATATATATATATATATATATATAATATATATATTTATATATATTTAGATAATCATATACACTTTTTACTTCTAATCCATCTTCTGGCTGTTTTAGCCTCAAGATAAGGTAAGGTGTTGTTTTCGACTTGAGATAAAATTTCTAAAACACATCAATTCCATTTCCCGCAAGAAACTTCGAAACCATAGCAATACAAGTAAAGGCTGTGCGATGGCAGTCGCCCTGAAATGGAAATTTTATCAAGAATAGAAATCAAAACGTAAGCTCTAACTCTTTAAACAACAATTTTTTCTTGTCCTTTGAAGCTATTGATCATAATCACATCACGAAAATGTTGATTCTGTATTTCGTAATTCCCCAACCATGTATTTTGGGACCGTTTTCTCTTAAATTACCATTTTCATAACAAGAAGTGTTCTAGAGAAAATTAGTAGAGGATCATATTCCTCTAGGAGACCATTTCACAGTCAACTAATGTGAGGTTTGAACTAAAAAGGATATCTATTATGTTTTGTTAGATGTAACAATTTATCATATAATGAGAAATATATAAGAACAATATTAAAAATGCAATCTTTGTGTAATTCAAACATAAGAAGCATGTTTTACCCTGAAACACTTCCAGAAAAGCGCCTGCCCACTATGTCGTGCAGGTTCTTTCGGGCAAGGCAGGAAACGCTGAAAAATCATTTATGACTGAGTTCCTTTGCATAATATCCGTTGAAATCAATGACATGAATAATGATGTTACCGTAAGTTCGTGGCCCCTCCATTCCAGAAGTTTCGGGGAATGAAAGATGGTGTTGTAACACACTTTCGTTTCAAGTAAAATTGACTTTTCATATATTTTTATTCTTTGTGAGGACTCCATATATCCACAATCAATGTGCAGGCGCTAACTTAACACAAACCCCACGTTGTATATAAGTACAGATAGATGTTACAGAAAATTACTGTGGGAAGCGAAAGATTTGGGAAACGTTTCGCAATGAGTATTGCATTCCCCTCCTTCCCCCCAAAAATAAATCTTAGCTGAAAATGTGACGTATACTGATTGCAAGAAACGATGGCTGAAAAAGCTAAACGAGGTCTTAAATGAAGGATCCTATCATTTTTTCACTCTGAACGTGAATATATTAGCTTTGTTTTAATATTATTTTTCCGGTCGTTCTGCAAATATATAATATAAGCTTCCATCACGAGTGCTATTGCTCTTATACTATCGGGCTATTACTCTTAAATCTTCGATTTCCTGTCTTCGGCAAATATTCACGGTTTAACTGATCAGAACTCCTTCATGATCCTTGGTTGGTCATTTATTAGTCTTTTTCTCATTCATCCTTACGAATTTTTCCTTTCTTATTCATTTAGCGAAGTTCATTTCACTTTGCTCACTGATTGCTCCCGTTTTTGACTTGTCACA
>NC_051403.1:1540471-1547971 GCF_015228065.2 Penaeus monodon | reverse complement strand
ATATTAAATGCTAACCTATTTGTTTGATATTATTTTCAATTTCTGAGCCTGTATGATTTAAGATACTTAAGTTCCCTGAAAATTTGCAATTATAAGAAAAAATTTTTACCTTATAATATCCTTCACAAATGTAGTCTAATGGAGGATTTTTTAAGTAAATAAAATCAATACATACGACGTCGTCCAAGTTAAATAATAAACAGTATTACATGTAGGATCTTATTTGTTTTGGGGGGGTTGGTCTATTAGTGCTTAATATTTAAGAAGTAGTAATTTCTTGAATTAAATTCATAAATGTATACTAATTAAGATATTTATTTTTTTACTTAATTAAAAATAACAAATTCAGTTCATCAAGTTGTGAATCATACATAAATAAATATCAGCATAATAATTCAGATTCACATCATAACACATTATACAACTGGATTTAACTTTTGTCACTCAGGCAGTTTTAACTCATTTGATATCATGAAGGCTCAGTAGTTTATCGATTTTTTGTTTTGTTTATTTAGTTTCAAATTAATTTTTAGAACGCAGTTTTATATAGCAGGTATTACCTGAATTATATTCCTGCCCATAGAATAGGACGAAATGGTATGGATGTGAGAATATTAACAATCAGAGAAAAGTTTATGGAATGTCAGTTCACTATCAAGTAAAAACTTATGATAAGTTCGAGAATCCATATATTTATTTTATTTTTAACCTTTTGTTACTTGGTTTCCAGGTGTGGCCCATCCAGTTCTCACGCACAACTACTTTCTGTTGAAGAAGCTATGCTGCTACCTGATTGAGCCTGTTTGCTATTACTGGCTTACTTTGGGGTTTATGAAATGAGACCAAGTTTGATGTGCGTAAGAATGTTTTAAATCAGTGAGGGGATACATAACTATTGCCCCTTTCATGATATGGTTATATTTTGAAATTTGTAATATTTGACTCTTTTTCATATTAAGCAGCCACATTCTAAATACACGTAAATGGTAACATTATATAATCCTGATATATATTTTATTCTTATTTTTGATATAATTAGTTGAGTGTTGGTTTAGGGGTATGAAACATACAGTGTCAAGAAATGTATATTATAAAAATTAAAATAGATTTGTATTTTTTAGATGTTAAAGAACCAACTCCTGGGCCATCTGGGATAGCCTCTCAGATCATAATAGACTCAGCAGTTATTGTAACATTGGATGAGGGCACTTCAGCGGAGCAAGAAATGACAATACCCATGGTGTCAATGGACCACACATACTCCTCAGAATTACCTCCTTTTTTAATTAGAAGAACATACGCTCAGGATGGATTTAGTGCAATGTCCCAACAAGCAGAGCCCTTTCAAGAACAGAAACAGGTCAGCTCCCAACTTGAGTCAGTAGGAGGTTGTAGGCATGAGGTAGTGCATGGGTTCGTAAAAGCCATATCAGAAGATAGGAGAACTTTGCCTGACATGCTTCATGACAAACAAATATTAATATATATATATATATATATATATAATAAATATATAATATATATATAGTATATATATATATATTATATCTACACACTTGATAACAGCTTGTAAGGCCAGTGAAAGAAATTGAATAAGTATTACAAACAATTGTTGGTGTTATGAAAGATAAGGCACAAGTTCCCATTTTTATCAAATATTATAATATTTTAGTTTTTCTCCCATACAATATACAGTTGATATTATTTTGAATAGGCAGTTGTATATTTACAGTCCCAGAATTTAAGTTGTAGCTTGAGAGACTGTTATTATACACACTCAGTCTTTATTTTGGAGTTACTTTATTATTTTTGTATTGTAGATTAAGGCAAAAATCCATTAAATATGATTTATTTTTTTCACATTAATGTTTGCAATGAGGTTGTGAGAAGTGTCTTTTTGCTTTATATTGTAGGTTAAGACCATTATTTCCAGTTAAGAAGAATAATATTTTTATAAGGTGAATTCAGGATTTTATTTATTTATTTATTTTTGAAAAAAAAAAAATCTTTTCAAAATTCTGACAGGTGCAGTGCTTGGTTTCTGCATAATTTATAGAATTTCCTTTTAGGTTAAGGAAGTAACAAATGTTTGCTGTTTAGACATGGCAATGATAATGTTAAATATAATAATTCTGGTGCTGTCAATTAAGATTGATTTTACTTGTTTTCTGGTCTTGATGTTGTAGGGTAAGACAGAAATCAAATATAAATTTATTTCTATTCTAATTGTTATGATCAACATAATAATTAAGGTTTGAGGAACAGCTTTACTCTAATTTTCTAAATGTTATATTTCTTTATTTTGCATATTTGTATTGCTGCGATATCATTACTTGTTTCCAAAGATTTTTTTTTTTTTCATTTCAAAGGCAAATAAAATCGTTTGGGTCATAATGCACTGAGAAAAAATGTACTTACATTTGATCCCTTTTGATTATTCTTTGTATTGCTACCCCAGTGGGTCTTTGTCTCTGTCGAAACATTGTTAACATGAAAAGGATCCCCGGGGCATTGTTAAATAAAGGGGACCGGGGAAAACATGACGCAGCGGGCTTGGCGGGGGCGGAGGAACAACCAGAGGCGTTGGGTGCTGCTCCCTGTGAAGCCTCGTGTGTCCCTTTGTGACCTGATAAACTTTGTGTTCCCCCTTTTTATAACTGTTTTGTGCATTTGTACTGCTGGTGGCCCCCCCTGTTTGTGCCTATAGAAAGTGACGTAAAAAAATTGGTAAATAAAGGAAAGATATCATTCTGTGTTTTTTTTTCGCCCCGCCTCGCCATTTTGGCGTTCCCCTTCGTGGTGTTTCTGGGCCTGTGGTGCTCGGTGCCTTTGAAGCTGTTCAGTGTTCACCCCCTGTGAATAGCACCCCCGCCTGCCTAGCCTCCCTTTGTGTTGGTGGCAGAGAGACGGGCGGTCGGCGAAACAAATGGTTTTAGGATGGGATTTGTGTATTTTCAGTGAGACCGCCGATTTACATGTCCCCAAAAGAGGGTGGCAGCCATAAAGGGAGGGGAGCTATAGAGGCGGCACGATGAGGTAAGCCACCAGATGGACCTGATCACTCCCCATGCGGGCCGGGTATGAGGGGGGAAAATGGCACA
The DNA here is from genome assembly GCF_015228065.2 of Penaeus monodon. NCBI lineage: Eukaryota > Metazoa > Arthropoda > Malacostraca > Decapoda > Penaeidae > Penaeus > Penaeus monodon. The sequence goes on along the minus strand of NC_051403.1, from coordinate 1,544,870 downwards.
AGGCAAAAGAGCGGGCACAGGGGGCACACGGGGGCCACCATCTCGTCGAGAGCAGGAAGGGAAGGCAGGGGAACTTGTTTTGAGGTGCACAGAGCAATCTTGCATCTGTGAAGATGGAACTCAGCAGACACGACAAGGCCTGCACCGGAAGAGTGAACTAAAGGAGGAGGTCAACTCTGAAGGCGAGGTTCGGGGCCTGAGGGGGAAGTGAAAGCGAAAGGGGGCGTCACGAGGTTTAACGTTGAAGAAGAAGGCAGAAAAGGTTTCGGCAACAGATGCCGAGTTAAATTTTACTGGGGTCTCCTGGGCCCGGGGCAGGAAACCCCGGGCCCGCAGCATCGGTCGGGCCAGTGGCGCTGCAAGGGGCGGGGGACCCATCGGAACCGCTCCTTGGGTATAGGTGGCGGAAAACCCGGACCCGGTCAACCCGCCTCTTTGCCTCCCTCACCCCCTTTTCCCCCCCCGGGGCGTGTTGTTCACGGCACGTTTTCCCCACCCTGCACCCCTCGCCCCCAGACTTCGTGAAGCGTAACCCAGCTGAGTAAAGGGGAAGGTGCCTGGGGGATTCCCCAATTTGAAATGCTGGATCTCCCCCAGGGTGGAGCCAGGAAGGAAGGGCCCTCACTGGAAACAGCGCGGGGGGGGCCCCGGGTGGAAGTGTTGGGGCATTGCCGGCACCCCAAACATGCCTCTTACACCAGGGGGGCGGGGCTTGAAACCCCTTTTTTGGGCACCACCACCAGGCCGAGGTATATGGGGCCCCTTTTGAAAAGCGGACTCGTGGCGTGGCGAGACCTGCCCCACTGGCGCAGGTGGAGGCGCTGGTAAGGGGGGGCGACCCGGGGCGGGGAAGGGGGATCGGGGTCCGGGCCCCGATTTTTTTTTGAGTTTTTACAGCCCAGCACTGCAAATCTACGTAAAGCAGGCACACCCTGGGACCTGGGTGCGTGGCGGGGGGTTTTGGGTTCGAGGCCTTCCAAAGGGCAACCAGTGGCCTGGGGATCACCCCGCCGTGACCCCGGGCCGAAGGCTAAAGGGGGAAGGTAGCATTGGGGAAGGTGAGTCCGAGCATTTCCCAAGGCTTGTTTGGGGCTGCGGAGAGGTAGGGCACAGACGGCAGTTCAAAGGGGGGCGGGAACCGTCCCTCAACCGCGGATTCTATGCCCTTTCCCGCTGCTGAAGGGCTTGGGAGGGATGGTCACCATCCCAGTCATTCCTAAGGGTAAGGAAGTGGTACAGGAGGGAAAACCGACAGGCTGGAGGGGGCCGAAACCCCCCCCGTCCTCGTTCTGGGGCCCCGACTTGGGTAAGCTCCGTCGAAACCGCAGGATCAGGTGGGGCTAATAGTGGGAAACCATGCCCCTGACATGGACACTGGGGCTGAAGCCCTGTGCGGCCTATTGTTGGCCACATGCAAATTCCAGACGCACCACAAGTGTGTGGTGTCCCGGGGGATTGTGTGCAGCTCAAGGGGCCCTGGAGGCTCGTATTGGCGTGGGCAGCACGGTGCGGGCGCCGTGTATGTGGCCCATCTGGAGGCACTGCTTGCTGGGGCCTTTACTACCCCGAGCGATAGGTGTGTGCGACCCTTGGAGGAATTTGGGGAGGGTGCACGGTGAAGATGTGCCCTTGCTTCCAGAGGTTGGCCGCAAGGTAGTTACAGCTGACGACTGCACCTTGCCCCAGGAAAATCTAGGGAAACCGGGGTCGATGTCAAAGTGATCGTGGAGTAGAGGGGGCCCGTGGAGCCCATTCAAAACCGCGCTGGCTGATGCGTAGGGTTGGGGGGAGCCTTGTTGGACCCGGGGAGGGGTTATTTCTGTTGGTAGCTAACTCCCCCGATAAGCCAGAGGGCCAGTGGTGCAAAGCTGGGCCCTTTTGAAGAAATAGCATCCGAAGATCGCGGGGGGGCAAAGGGTTGGTTGGTGGGGGCCGTTGCCCGATTCCTGGGACTTGGGCACCGGCCAGGGCCAGGAACTACTCTGGGGCCATGGTGAAAAAAAAAAAGAGTTAGCCCATAGCGGCGATGAGGGGTTTCAGACGGACCGAGATGAGGACGACATTGGGCAGTGAGGGGGATGCAACAGACGTCTGGTGACCATGAGCCAGGTTTGGGGAAGATACCCCTCTGGGGGCCACTGCCAATCTACCGCCGCCCACCCTCCCCGAGCGACCCCCGGAGAGGGAAGAAAGCCGCGCTGGATGAAAAATTTTTGTGTTTTTGAGAACTGATTTAATTTCGGGTTACTTTTGTTTGAAAAAATTTTGTTTGTTCCCAGGGCTAAACTTATTTAAAAATTTTTGTAGTTTGTTTCAGGTTTAGGATTCAGAGCGACGGGTCGTCTGCTTGATAGGGGGGGAAATGCTACGCCAGTGGGCTTTTTCTCTTCGAAACAGTGTTAAATGAAAAGGATGACCCCGGGCAGTGTTAAAAAGAAGGGGCCGGGCAAACATGACGCAGCTGGCTGGAGCGGGGGAGCGAGGGAAAAAGCGAGAGACCAGTTGGGTGCTGCCCTGGAAACCCCGTGTGTGCCTTCGTGACCCGATAAACTTTGTGTTGCCCGTTATAAGCGTATTGGCGTGTGACATGCTGGGGTCCCCCCCGTATGTCCTATAGAAAAGTGTACGGGGAAAAAACTTTTTAAAGGAAGGGCTATCATTCTGTTTATTTCGTGCCCTGCTCGCCACTTGGCTTACCCTTTTGTGGGGTTCGGGAGTGTGGTGCTCGGGCCTCTTTGGGGCTTTCAGTGTTCACACCCTTAATAGCAAACCCTCTGCCTGCCGCCTTTTGTTGGTGGGAAAGGACGAGGCGGCCCGGGTAACAGTATTTTGTGTAGATATTTTTATATTATTTTTTGTAGTATCTTTAGGTTTTTTTTTACTAGTCTTAAAAATTTTTTAATCACAGGTCTGAAAAATTTTTTTTTTTTAATGTTTAATTTTACCCTAGATTAAATAACCCACAAAAAAAAAACTTCATATTCAAACTACTACTTAATCAATTTTAATACTGATTGAAAAGAGTTCCATCAATAAAATATTAAGTTTACATTTATTCTAAAAAAAAAAAAAAAAAAAAAAAAAAAAAAAACCTCCTTCAAGTATGTAGCATGTATATTATAGCGTCTTCTTAAGTAGGGGCCCAAAAACCTAAGAGCGACAAAATTCCATGTTTGGAAATCTGTTGTCCCGCAATAACTGGTTTTTCATTAACATGCAAAGGACCCAAGGGGGCCCTTAATCCCTTTTTCATGTTAAAAACCGATCATGTTTTGTCTCTGTAAACACTGTTGGCATTTGCAAATGTTTAAATCAAAATAATTAAAAGAAAGGGAAAGGAAAAGAAAAACTGAATATCTAGACTTTCCCGGGGTTATTAAAAACATAAACCGCAGTGTGTGGTCAAACAACGCTATATAATTATGCACTTTCAAGAGCCCCGTTGTAATTACAAGGTATTTTCAAAAGGTAGTCACCCCAAAATTGGGGGTATTTTTTTTTTCGAGTATGGCCCGGAGGGTTTCAACATTTAACTGCTCCATAAGAGATTACACATTTAAACTGTTTTGGTATCCACCCCGACCTGACCTGTCCCCGGGGGAAAAAAAGAAAGGGGTGCGTTATTTGACATTATCTTTTTGGGAAAAAAGTAATTTCAGCACTATTCGACACAGGAGCAGGTCTCTTAGTAAATAAATGCTTTGGGGGGTTAAATATGCCCTTTAGCAGGTTAGGAAAACTTTTTAAAATCTCACTTTTAACGTAGGTAAGAAAAGGCTTCCTTTGTGTTCTTGGTAGGGGTTCCCCGGGGGGACCATGCCCGATTTCTGATAGGAAAAGATTTTTAAACACATACGGTTGTATATACATCACGCTTTTACCTACTTGTTTCATAAAAGGGCAGGATGTGAAGGCGAAATTTTAAAAAAAATCTGTCACTTCCTATGGCAACCAGTACTGCGGGATGCTAGAGGACAAGATGGAGAAACTGAGGGGCCCTGTGATTTTTTCTGCCTGGAGAAATGATTTAAAAATTTTGCTACAGATTGTGCTTTACTGATGAGGCTTCTAGAGATAATAGCAGGATTATTTAAAAAGAATATCACTTTTGATAAAAACGAAACTATAGATGAAGTCCTATAATAATGCAGGGTAATCAATAAAAAAATACTTAGATAATAGCAAGGCTATAATGGGCTACTTTTTGTAATTTCAGGGTATAAATGAATCACTATAGATAATACAGGGTAATTAATGAAAATTTACTTTTTGATTAGAGGGGTATAGATGGGATACTATTGAAATATCAGGGTTAATGAGATTACATAATAACGGGGGGGGGCTATCGGGATGGGTGGGGCAAAAGCCTTTTTTTTTTTGTAAGGCAAAAAAAAGGGGC
>NC_051403.1:1530529-1532918 GCF_015228065.2 Penaeus monodon | reverse complement strand
GTCGCCTTACACTGACAATTGCATAGTTCATTTGTTTTCCATTCTACAGTCAGTAACTACTTTGTATTTTTTCCATCTAGAATGCAAATGGTGAATATGACACAATTGCATAGTTTTTGTTAAATAACTTGCTGTGTGTGTGTGCGTGTGTGTGTGTACACACACACACACACACACACACACACACACACACACACACACACACACACACACACATATATATATATATATATATATATATATATATATATTATATATATATGTATATATATATATATATATATATATATATATATATATATATATATATATATATATATATATGTGTGTGTGTGTGTGTGTGTGTGTGTGTGTGTGTGTGTGTGTGTGTGTGTGTTGTGTGTGTATGTATATATATTATAATATATATATATATTATATATATATATATATATATATATATTATAATATATATATATATATATATATATATATATAATCATATACAACTTTTACTTCTAATCCATCTTCTTGCTGTTTAGCCGCAAGATAAAGTAAGGTGGTGTTTCGACTTGAATAAAATTTTCTAAAACACATCAATTCCATTTCCCGCAAAGAAACTTCGAAACCAATAGCAATACAGTAAAAGCTTTGCGATGGCAGTCAGCCCTGAAATGGAAATTTTATCAAGAATAGAAATCAAGACGTAACTCTAACTCTTTAAACAACAATTTTTTCTTGTCTTTTAAGCTATTGAGTCATAATTCACATCGCGAAACTGTTGATTCTGTATTGCGTAAATTCCACAACCATGTAATTTGGGACCTTTTTCTCTTAAATTACCATTTCAGTAAACAAGAAGTGTTCTAGAGAAATTAGTAGAGGATCATATTCTCTAGGAGGACCATTTCAGTGCAACTAATGTGAGTTTGAACGAAAAAGAATATCTATTAATTTTGTTAGATGTAACATATTTATCATATAGATGAGAAAATATATAAGACAATATTAAAAATGCAATCTTTGTGTAATTCAAACATAAGAAGCATGTTTACCCTGAAAACACGTCCAGAAAATCGCCTGCCCACTATGTCGTGCAGGTTCCTTTCGGGCAAGGCAAGTGAAACGCTGAAAAATCATTTATGCTGATTTCCTTTGCATAATATCCGTTGAAATCAATGACATGAATAATGATGTTACCGTAAGTTCGTGGCCCCTCCATTCCAGAAGTTTCGGGAATGAAAAGATGTGTTGTAAACAAACACTTTCGTTCAATAAAATTGACTTTCATATATTTATTCTTTGTGAGGACTCCATATATCCAACAATAAATGTGCAGGCGACTAACTTAACACAAACCCAAACTGTATATAAGTACAGATATGTTACAGAAATATTACCGTGTGGGAATCGAAAGATTTGGGAAACGTTTCCGCAATGAGTATTGCATTTCCCTCTCCCCCCAAAATAAATCTTAGCTGAAAATGTGACGATATACTGATTGCAAAGAAACGATGGCTGAAAAAGCTAAACGAGGTATTAAATGAAGGGATCCTATCATTTTTCACTCTGAACGTGAATATATTAGCTTTGTTAATATTATTTTCAGGTCGTTCTGCAAATTAGTATAATATACACTTTCCATCACGAGTGCTAATGCTATTATTCGATCGGGCTATTACTCTTAAATCTTCGATTTCCTGTCTTCGGCAAATATTCAAGTTTTAACTGATCAGACGCCTTCATGATCCTTGGGTTGGTCATTTATTAGTCTTTTTCTCATTCATCCTTTACTGAATATTTTCCTTTACTTATTCATTTAGCGAAAGTTCATTTCACTTGCTCACTGATTGCTTCCCGGTGTTTGACTTGTCACATTTCTTATTGTCCCTTCGATATTAGTAGTGAGTGGGAGTTTGCATTATACCAGGGAAGGGTAAACAGACCTGCAGTTAACAACTATGAATTATCTATAAAACGCGTTCTAAATGAAACAGTCCATTAATTAGTTATCGTCCACACTTACAGGTACTCTTAAGATTTTCTAAATTCTTTTTTTTTAATTTTGCCGTTTTATAATTTCTAAGATTTCGTTAAATTTTCGTTATTAGATTAATTTACCTACAGTCTCAGGTACGCGGTACCGTTCCCATTTTTTATTCTAAGTACTTCATATTTGTCACAAATGTGCTCAGAGTATGCCATGTGGCCGTGCAAAAGAAACAAATATCGAATAAAACTAGATTATTTAATTTTCGTTGTTATCCATCATTATCTAAGGTATTATTTCTCGTGGTTTATAAATAGTTGTCGATTTGTCGATGACAGAGAGAGAATTGTGTGTAATGCAGGAGATTCTTGTGAGACTAGTTATTTACATACATTATAGTTCCCCTTGATTGTTTTCTAT
>NC_051403.1:1513029-1520529 GCF_015228065.2 Penaeus monodon | reverse complement strand
TTTAAAATTTTTAATAATATAAATTTAAATGTTATATATTTATTATATTATTATATATATTATATTTTTAAAAAAATTAAATAAATATTAATATTATAATATATATAATATATAATTTTTTAATTTTTAAAAAATTAAAAATTTTTTATATATATTTATATATATTTAATGATTTTATTTTTTTATTTTTTTATATTTTTTAAAATCAAACCCTGGATAAATGGAAAGTCATGACCCCCTTTAATATAATTTATTATTCCTTATAATGAATTTAAAATGTTTTAAAAAATAATTTATTTACCATCTCATGTTTATTCTTTTTTATTTAAACTTCTTTTTGACAATTGTCAAAGTTTTGATTTTATTAAGTTTATACTCTAAACATAAGATATAATTTTAAAAATAAATTTAAAGATTTCATTTTTATTTTTAAAATTGAAAGTCAGGCTCTTTAAACGTTTGTTTATTAAAGTTTTATTTTCTTTTCAATGATATTAATGATTGGAAAATAAGTTTAATATGGTTTTTTTACAAATGAAATTCCTATACCCCTTTGCAAAAAAACGCTAAAATTCTGGAGGGTTCACAAACCGGGCATGGGGTTGTATTGGGTTTAATAATTTGAACCCCTTTCCTTTTTCAAATGATTTTTCCCCCGAACATTTACACGTTAAATACTATATTGGGTGTTATTAGACTAAACCAACTAATGTTTTTGGTTTTTGCGTGCAATATATATATATATAAAATTATATATATATAAAATTATATATAAATATATATTTAAAATTAATTATATTAAAATATATAATATGATTATATATATTTATTATTTATATATATATATATATTATATAAATATTATTATATATATTATATATATATTTTATTTTTATAAATATGAAATATTTTATATATTTTAATAATAATAAATTAAAATTATATAATATTTTAATAATATAAAATATTATAATAACAACATAAAAATAACATAATATATAAAAATAATTTTAGTATAATAATTTTAATAATTATTATATAATATAAATAACAAATATAATAATAAAAATTTATTTAATATATTATATTTTATTATATATATATATATATATATTATTTTTATAGATACATTATGTTTGTGTTTGTGTGTGGTGTGGGTGGTGTGTGGTGTGTCTATAATATATATTTATTTTTAAATTTAATATATTTTATATATTTTTTAAATATATAATATTTTAATATTTTAATTATATATATGTTTGGGTTGTGTGTGTGTGTGTGTGTGCGTGGGTGCCTAAGCAATGTAGGACAATGAAAATGGAGGACATATTTTTGAAGAGGCTTTTTTCATGTTTTTCCCGAATAATATGTCTCTCTTAAATAAGTCTTATTATTTTGGAGTGTCCCTCGTACACGCGATATCGGGCATAATGCACATACAGGACTCCTCCACTAGCCCTCGCTCAGTGGAAAGCGAGCGTTTTCATTGTTCCCGGGACACCGAAGCCAAATTCCCGAATGGAAAAAAGGCGTTCTTAGAGCTCGTTCTTTTTTTTTTTTTTTTTTTTTTTTCTTTTCTTTTTTTTTTGACGGTGACGCTATTTGCTGATTTTTTTGCTAGAAAATTAACGGAAATTTTTTTTTTTTTTTTTTTTTTTTTTTTTTCCCTTCGTATTCTTTACTGACGTCTCAAAAAATCTAAAAATTAGGGGGGCCTAAAAAAGGGGTCATCCTGAAGGTTTTTTTACGAGGAAAAAGTATGTCTAATACAAACTTTACACAGATATTTTAACTTTTATAATCTAAGTGTCAAATGATTCATGAAACTAAGATATATTTTGGGACTTTAAAAAAGCATAAAAACGTCTTCCTAAAACTTTTGGTAGTTGAAAATTAAAATCAAATTTTACTAATATATTTAAAAATTAAAATATAAAATATATATATAATATCATATATTTAAATTTATAATAAAAAATTAAATACTAATAATTAAAAATATATATTTTATAACAACAAACAACCCCAAAACCCCACACCACACAACACACCATAAAAACCCCCCACACAACACCACACCACACACCACACCACACCACCACACCACAACCCACACACACACCAATTAATATATATACATATATATATATAAATATAAATATATAATATAATAATAATTTTTTTATATAATTTATATATATATTTTTGTGTGTGTGTCTTGTCTGTGTTGTATTAAACATTAAAATTTTTTTATAGAAAAAAAAAAATCGACTCTGGGACTGTTTTTTGTTGCTTTTTCATTTGTCATCCTTAATATCTCCGCTTCTGGTTTTGACGGAGTACCATTTAACCCTTCGGACTCCGGGTAGTCCCTTTTAAACAGTTTTTTTGTTCAATCCTTACATTTGTTTTTGGCTGATTGTGTGGGGTGGCCCCTCTTCTCCCTTCCTCTCCTCTCCTCTCTCTCTCCTCTCCCCCTCTTCTCCTCTCCTTTCCTAAATATATATTTTTAAAATAATATATATAAATATATATTATTTAAAATTTTAATATAATATATTAATATAAATAACAAAATTATAATATATATATAATTATAATTATATATATATATATATTTTAATTTTTATATATATGTGTGTGGTGGTGTTGGTGGTGTGGGTGTTGTGTGTGGTGTGTTGTAAATTATATATTTATTATTTATATATATATTATATATTTATAATTTATTTATATTTATATGTGTGTGTCTGGTGGGGGTTGTGTGTGTGTGTGTTTTGGTGTGTGTGGGTTTGTTATGTGTGGTAATATAGAGAGCACATACACACAAAACCCGCACACACCCACCCACACACACACACCACACAAAACACACACACACACACCCCCACACCCCCACACAAAACCCCCCCAATAAATTAATAAAATATATATAATTATATATATATTAAAATTATTATAATATTTATATATATTTAATAATATATGTAAAATTAATATATAATTATATATATTATATATATATATATATTATATATAAATTATATTATAAAATATATTATTATATTGGTGTGTGTGTGTGTGTGGTGTGTTGTGTGTGGTGGTGATGATGTGTGTGTTGTGGTGTGTGTGTTTGTGTGTGTGTGTGTGTGTGCGTGGTGTGTGTTTGAGAGAGTGGGGTGGGTGTGTGTGTGGGTGGTGTGCGGTATGGGTGTTGGGTGGGGATAAACCACAAGCACAACTATAGTAGTTTGGGAGTAGGATCAAAAGAAAAGAAAAATGATTATGCAAAATTTATCTAAGTACAAATTACTCATGATAATCGTAATAATGAATGTAATGATAAGGAGAACATGCAAATTACAGAACTAATAACAGATTATTTCTTATCAGCCTTTTTGGTTATAGTGTCTTTTTTGCACAATAGATAGATAAATAGTTTTCTCAGATACACTTTATCGTTATAAAGTATCCGATTCTTTTCTTTCTTTCTACAAAACAAACATTTCAATCTGGGATATGCAGGTCTGGGTGCTGCATAATCTGCAGAAGAAAAATCTTTTATATATATATATATATATGTATATTATATATATATATATATATATATATATATATACAAAAAAAAATACCAACTGAATAAATATGAGAAATATTCCTGACTTTCTTTGGCTTGAAAAACACTCTCGGTGCGTCCGCAGTAAAAGTGTTCCATTAAATTAACCGTAAAAGTGGAAGGTGATAAGTCTACGGTATTGTCTATTATATTTCACTTATCATGATGGAATTAACATAGCTCGCAAAAGAAAAAGACTTCTTTGAATAACCTCATTAAAACCATTTTTTTTTTTTCTTAAAATACAACTTCTGAGGAAATATTGCAAAATATTGCAATTTTGTTTTCTTTTTCCCTATATGCATAGAGGTGAGCGCACACACACACACACACACACACACACACACACACATACACACCCCCACCACCCACACACACCCAACACACACACACACCACACACCACACACGCACTACACACACAAACCCCCACACACACCAACACACAACCCACACACACACACATAAATAAATTTTATTAATTATATTAAAAATATAATTTTATAATAAAATATTATAATTCCAAAATATATATTTATAATATATATATATTATAAAAATTATATATATATATTATATTATATATATGTAATCTAAATGTAGTATATGCGCAACACAACCACACACACACACACACACCAACATATATATATATATATTATTATATTTTATATTATATATATATTATATATTATAATTATATAATATATTAATATTACAATATATACTATATAATATTTATATATATATATATATATATAATATATATATAATATATAAAATTATATATAAAATATTTAAGTATTATAAATTTTATTATATATATTATAATTTTAATTATATTATATTATATAATATTTATATATTAAAACACACCCACACCCCCACCCACACACACCACCCACACATATAAATAATTATTAAAAATAAGTATATATATTATATATATAATATATATAAACACACCACCACACCACACCACGCACACCCCACACAACCCACCACACACAAAAACAAACCAAAACACACACAACACAACACACACACCCCACACCACACCCATATATTTTATATTATATAATATATAAATTAATATAATAATAATTTTAAAATATATATTATGTTTTTAAATATATATATATTCTTATATATAATTATTATTATATATATATTATATATATATTATATAAATAGTATAATTGTATAAAATACTAATAATATGCAATATCCCTAATAGATAGTAGATAGTAAATGGGCAAGAATAAAATAAAAAAACGATATATATGATGTAGTTAGACAGATATAGTAACTAAATTATATAAATAGATAAAAAAGAGATTACATTAAAATTTCATTTTATTATATTAAAAATATATAAATTTTAATATTATTATATATAATTAATAATTTTAAAATTTTAAAATATATATATAATTAATATATGTATTATTATATTATATAAAAATATATATATTTTTTTATTATAATTTTATTTTAAAATATTATATTTATATATAAATTATATAAAATATTTTAAATATTATATAATTTAATAATAATAAATATTTAAAATTATATATATATATATTTAAAAAATATATATATTTTTATATTATATATATATAAATTTTAAAATAAATAATATATACTTATATTAATATAATATTTTAAATTTTAATTATAAAACCCAAAAAAAAAAATATATAGTTTATATATTTTAAAATTTTTTTATCATATTATATATATAATTATAGTATTTTATATAACAAAATTATGTTTTGTATTTATAATTATTAATATATAATATTAATATTTATTATATTTCATATTATAATATAAAATATATATATTATATTTTAGTATATTTATAATATATTATATAAATATATATTTAAAAATTTTTATTTTTTAATAAAATTATATATATATTTATATATTTTTTTATATATAAAATATAAATAATATTTTTAAAATATATATAATTTATTTATTTTATTTTATATTTGTTTATATTCAATATATTAAAATAAAATATCTATATATATATATTTTTATATTATATAATATATATATACTTTTATATATATAATTAATTATATATATATAATTATATATTTTTTGGGTTTTTTGTTGGGTTTGGTTTTTGGTTTGGGTTTGGGTTTTTTTTTTTATATATTATAAATAATAAAATAATTTAAAGGTAATTAAAAAACTTTTTTTTAACATACATATATAAATATATATAAATTTATATATAAATATTAATTATATATATATAAAATAAAATATATAATAATGAAATTTAATATATATATTTAAAAATATTTATATTTAAAAATTTTAATATATAATATAAAATTATATCATTTTTTTTTATCTGTTTTTTGTTTATTGTTTTTATTAATAATTTAAAATAAAATAGATATATATATATATAAATTAAATATAATAAATTTAATTAAATTATATATATTATAATTATATAATATTATAAAAATAAATTTTTTAAAATGCCATTTAATATAAAAAAATTTTTTTTTAAATTATCTTATAATAATTATAAGGTATAAATAAATAATTTATATCCATATATATATTCTAATTTTTTTATTATATTATATATTATATATATATTTTTAATTATAAATATATATATTTATTTTTTATTATAAATTAAAATTATGTTTTTTGTTGGTAATTAAATTTTTATAATTTTAAAAATATTAATTTAAAAATTATAAAAAATAATTTTAAAATATTATAATGTTATTTTCAAAATTTTTTTTAATATAAAATAATATTTTAAAAAATTATAAATTTAAAAAATAAATTTAAAAAATAAATTAAAAAAATATATCCCCTTTTTTTTTTTTTTTAATAAAAAAACTTTTTAAAATTTTTTTTTTTTTATTTGTAATTATTTTTTTTTTAATTAAATATTATCTATAATTATTTAAAAAAATATTTTTCCTTATATTTATATTATATTTTTTATTTTAAATTATACTATTCCCATTACTATTATATTAATACATAATATAAAAATTAAAAATTTATATCCTATACTCTCTATTTTTATATAAATTATATTATATTCTCTTCATATTTAATTATTATTAAATTTTAAAAACTATTTAATTTAAAAAATTTTAAAAAATTTTATAATTTCTCAATTATTTTATTTTTAATTTTGCTGATGTGAGGAGAAGTTTGGTGATGGATAAAGATAGTAGTAGTAATAAAGATAGAAAATGTAGAAGAGGATTTTATTAAAAATTTATTTATATATTTTTATTTTTCTCTTTATCTCTTAAACTTTTTATATGTAATTTTGGGGGGTGGGGTGTGTGTGTGTGTGGTGGTGGTGTGGTGTGTGGGTTTTGTGTGTGTGTTGTATTATTTAGTGTGTGTGTGTGGTTGTGTGTTGGTGTATAATTTTTATTTATATATCTTTTTTATTATATTCCATATTATTCTTTTATCTATTTTCCTATATTTTAAAATTTAATTTTTTTATTTAAAACTTAACTTTTTATTTTTCTAAACTTATTAAATTTTTTATTCTAAAATATTATTTATTCATTTCTTTTTTTAATTTGTTTTTATTTATTTATTTAAAAAATCTTTATTTATTTTATTTATATATTATCTATATATTTACATATATACACAACCGGGGGTCATGAATAAGAGGATCTGAGTACATATTAACCATAATTTTGTTTAGAAAAAGGCTGGGAAACCTTTTTCACAAGAAAAAAAAAAAATTATAATAAAATTTTTTTTGTTTTCTTCCCCCTTTCTCTGTTTTTTTTTTTTCCCCCACCTTTCCCTATTTCTCCCAAATACTTTTTTCCTTTTCCCCTCCTTTTTTTTTTTTTTTTT
>NC_051403.1:1483024-1510524 GCF_015228065.2 Penaeus monodon | reverse complement strand
GTGAAGTGTATGTGTGTGTGGTAAAACATTCATACATAATGCACACACACAATTCTATATATATATATATATGATATAATATATATTATATATATAATATATATATATATATATCATATATATACATATAGGTATACATATAATATATATATAATATCGATATATATATAATATTATATAGTAAAATATATTATATATTATTATATTAATATAGATATAGATATTTTTGGTGTAAATTTATTTGATATATAGATTCTATATATATATATATATATATATAGAAGATATATATTATGGCCGACAACACACACACACAACTACCAAACACACACAACACATATCATATATATATATAGATATATATAGTATATATATATATATATATATATATATATTTATATATAATAACATAATTATACATATTATATACATATATATATATCTTATATATATATATATATATGTAGATATATACATAGTATATATATAATATTATATATACACTATATAGTACATATATATATATATATATATATATATAGATACATATATATGAAGTGGTGCGTGTGTGTGGTGTGTGTGTGTGTGGTAGGCATATATATATATATATTATATATTATATATATCTATCTATATATAGATATACATATATTATATAATATATATAGATATATATATATATATATATATAATATATATGTGTGTGTTGATTGTGTGTGTGTGTGTATATCTGTGTGGGTGTGTGTAGTGTGTAGTGTGTGTGTGTGTGTGCGTGATGTTTGTGGTATATGTGTGTACTGTATGTATTATGTTTATATATCCATCCCTATGTAATGTAGATATATGATATATATTAGTATATATTATATATATAATATATTATATATAGCTATATTATAATATATATATATATGTATATGGAAGAAAAATCCACAATACAAAAGCAGATTTATTGAAAATTGAGACTACAGTTCGAAATCACTGAGATGTCCTATCCTCAGGTTTGTTTTTGTATTGTGGGTTTTCATTCATATATATATATATATTCTATATAATTATACTATTATTATCTATATAAATATATATATAATATATATCTATATTATATGTATATATATAATATATTGTTATATATATATAGATATATATATATACTATATATATAAACACACACACACTTATGTGTGTGTGTGTATGTGTATGCACTGTAAGGGTTAGAGGCCGGGGGCGGGACACTCAAAACAGTTTACAATGTTCTCAAGTCGTATTTATTTATTCGAATTTTACTGAAAAAAGTCCCTGCACATTAGGCTACATTGTGAAGGATGCTTATAAGATGTAATGTTGAGGGTATCGCTAAAGAAATGTCCAGAAGAATAATTTACTTTAGAAATTTTACCTGTATCCTACCACCATATGTTTTTTTCTTTGTGTGGCCTTTTTCTTCACGGCTGCTCTTAGTCTGTGAATTGTTTCCTACGGACTGCATTCACATTCATCAGTACGGCGAAACGCGACAAGATCGCGCCTTAGTCACAACCTCTCCCAGGCGTGTTATTTATTGCACTTGTGCAGTTATTTGTTATCTAATTTACCTAGAAACCATATTCTTCTTCGTTGCCACAGTACTTGATTCATTAAAGCACAACAAGCTCTTCATTGAGAAATTTGTTCGTCTTTTCTTTTGAGTTTGGCCTTAAGGCGTTGTTTACTTGTGTGTTATGCGCGGCGATAGACACAGCGAGATTTGTGGATTTTTATTGGCTGTTACGTTTACGTGGCTGACTGCTGATTGGTCATCCAGCTATCTATCTGCCTTATCTTGGCAGCTTAGGGAATTAACTTACGATAGTACACTGACTGACACATAACACAATATAGAAACAAAACATAATGTCATAAAGAAAATAGAATGTAGAAATAACTTAGTAATTACCTATATATTAGTTCTCTTATTCAAAGAATTCTTGAACTTTGAGGAGTAAACCAAAGGCCAACATATAACTAATAGAATGGCTAATATTAATGCATTAACCCTATTTGTTTGTATAATATTTCATTTCACTGAGTCTGTATGATTTAACGATAACTTTATTGTCCATGATAAATTTTCGCAATTATAAGAAAAAATTTTACTTCTTATAAATATCCTTCACAAATGTAGGTCTAATGGAGGGATTATTTTTGAAGTAAAAATAAAATCAATAAATACGGACTCGTGTCAAGTTGTAAATTCAATAACAGTATTACTAAGTAGGATCTTATTTGTTTTGTTTTTCTTATTAGTGCTTAATAATTTAAGACAGTAGTAATTCTTGAATTAAATTCATAAATGTTTATACTAATTAAAGATATTTAATTTTTTTTACTTAAATTAAAAATAACTATATTCAGTTCATCAAGTTAGTTGAATTCATACATAAAATAAATATCAAGCATAATAATCAGATCACATCATAACACAATTATACAACTGGATTTTTTAACGCTTTGTCACTCAGCAGTTTTGACCATTTGATAATCATGAAAGGCTTGCAGTAGTTTTACGATTTTTGTTATTCTTGTTGGAGTTTTAAGTTTAAAAATGAATTTTTAGAACGCAGTAATATAAGCAGCGTAATTACTGATGAATTAATATATTATACGGCCCATATAATGAAGAAAACGAAATGGGGATTGGGATGGAGAAATATTAACATAAATTACAGAGAAAAGTTATTGAAGTCAGTTCACTATCAAGTAAAAAACTTATGTATAAGTTCAGAAAAAAAAATCCCAAATTATTTTTTAAAAAATTTTATTTTATTTATTATACCTTTTGTACCTTGGTTTCCAGGGGTGGTCCCTCCATTACTCACTCACTACCATGTTCTGTTGAAGAAGCTATGCTGATACTGATTGTATGACATGTTGCTCTTTACTGGCTTACTGGGGGTTTTATGAAAATGAGCCACAATTTGATGATGGTGAGTTAAGATGTTTTTAAATCAAGTGAGGGAATACAGAATCTATTACCATTCATGATATGGTTATATTTGTAAATTTTGTAATATTTGACTACTTTATAATATTAAGCGAGCAAACACCTTCTAAATACCAGAAATGTGTAAAATTGATTTATATCCTGATTATATTTTATTTTCTTATTTTTGAGTCTAAATTAGTTGAGTGTTGGTTTATTTAGGGGTATGATAACCCCATATCAGTGTCAAGAAATGTATAGATTATAAAAAATTAAAATTTAGTATTTTGTATTTTTAGATGTTAAAGAACCAACTCCTGGGCCCATCTGGGGATAGCCTCTTCAGATCATAATAGGACTCAGCAGTTATTGAACATGGGTATGGAGGGCCACTTCATGCCGGAGCAAGAAATGAACAAGACCCATGGTTGTCAATGGTACCCACACATTATCCTCAGAATACCTTCCTTTTTTATTCGACAAGACAGTAAACGCTCAGGATGTGGATTTAGTGCAAATGGTCCAACAAGCAGAGCCCTTTCAGAACAGAACAGGTCCCAAGGTTCCCAACTTGAGTCACAGAACGGAGGGTAGTAGGCATGAAGGTAGTGCACTTTATTGGTCGTAAAAGTCAGATCAGTAAGAAAGGAGAAACTTTGGCCTGGACCACATGTTCATGTACTATAAACAAATATATATAATAATTATTATATAAATCATATATACTATATAGTATAATATATATTATAATAATCCGATATATATATATATAATATATATATACCACTTGAAAAACAGCTTGGTAAAGACGCCGTGAAAGAAATTGAATAAAGTATTACAACAATTGGTGGTGTATATGAAAGATAAGGCACAAGGTTCCCATTTTTTTATCCCCCCAAATATTCTTAATATTTTAGTTTTTCTCCCATACACAATATACAGTGATATTAATTGCGATAGGCATTTGATATTATAACAGCATTAATATTAAGTTGGTAGCTTTGGAGAGACTGTTATTATACCCAAATAAGTCTTTATTTTGGAGTTACTTTATTGAGTTTTTTGTATTGTAGATTAAGGCAAAAATCCATTAATATATGATTGATTTTTTCACTATTTAATGTTGTCATATGAGGTTGTGAGAAGTTCTTTTTTTGCCTTTATATTGAGGTTAAACCATTATTTCCAGTTAAAAGAATAATATTTTTATAAGGGTGAATTCAGGTATTTTATTTTTTTATTTATTTTTTGTGAAAAAATAATAAATCTTTCAAAAATTCTGAAAGGTGCCCAGTGCTTGGTTCGCATAAGTTATAGAATTTCCTTTTAGGTTAAGCGAAGTGAGTAACAAATGTTTGCTGTTTAGACATGGCGAATGATAATGTTAAATATAATAATTCTGGGGCTGGTCAATTAAGCTTGATGTTACTCTTGTTTTTCTGGTCTGATGTTTGTTAGGGTAAGACAGAAATCAAATATAAAATTATTTCTATTTCTAATTGTTATGATCAAGCATAATAATTAAGTTTGAGGAACAGCTTTACTCTAATTTTCTTAAATGTTTATGTCTATTGCTATTTGTATTGCTGCGATATAAATTCACGTTGCTCTTCCAAAGATTTTTTTGTGTTATTTCACCTTTCTTAAGGCAATCATCCAATCTTGTCTTGTGTGTTCTTCAGTAAGCACAATCGAGGAAAAAATTGATGTGTACTTAAGCAATTTGATACCTTTTGAGTAGTATTGCTTTGTATTGCTACGCCTGCAATGGGGTGGGCTTTGTCCTATGCGAAACATGTGGTTAACATGAAAAGGAGGACTGGGGATGTTGTTAAACATGAAGGGACCCTGGGGCCAAAGAAATTTGAAGCAGCTGGCTGTACGGAGGAGCGGAGGAACAAGCGAGAGACGCGATGTTGGTGTGCTTCTCCTGTGAAAGACCTCAGTGGTGCCTTTAGTGTGACAGATAAACTTTGTGGGTTGCCTGTTATAAGCTTGTATCTGTTGCAGTTGGACGTGCTGGTTGTCCCCCCTTGTATTGTGCATATAGAAAAAGTGTACGCGTAAAATTAACTGGTTGTAAATAAAGGAAAGACTATCATTCTGTGTTCATTTCGTGTCCGCCTCGCCACTTGGCGTTACACCTTCGTGGTGTTATGGGACGCTGTGGTGATGCTCGGTTGCCTCTTGGGATTTTCAGTGTTCAATGACCCTGTTGAATTAGCACGCCGTCTGACTAGCCTGCCTTGTGTTGGTTGCAGAGAGACGAGGCGGTGGGGTGGGGTGGCGTAACAAATGGTGTCATGAGTGGATTTGTGATATCTGATCAGTGAGACGCGCCGATTTATCATGTCTTCCAAAGATGGTGGCAGCCATGAGGAGAGGAGGCTATGAATGAAGGCAGGCACGATGAGTTAAAGCCCAAGCCAGATGGACCTGATCACTTGCCATGCTGGCCGGTTATGAGTGGGAGGAAGGAGGAATGGATAATGGCACAAAGGGCCAGAAGAGCCATGGACAGATGGGCACACGAAGCCATAGTTGCGCACCATCTCGTCTGAGATGCAGTACAAGCGAAGGCCAGATGGAACTTGTTGATGGTGCTAACAGAGCAATCTGTGCTATATTGTGAAGATGGAAAACTCTAGCAGTACACGGACAAGGCCTTGCATACAGCGTGAAGATTTGTGAACTGAAGGAGGAATGGTGCAGACTCTGAGGGCGAGGTCAGGGCCTGATGGGAAGGGATAGGAAGTGGAAAGCGGAAAAGAGGAAGGAGCGTGGAAAGGAAAGAGATGGAAAGGCGGCCCCGCGGTCACGAAGGTATTAACGTTGCAAGTAGAGAAGGCAGACAAGGTTCTGGCAAAAGATGCCAGAGTGTTCAGGGATATGTACTGGGGTCTGCCTGGGGGTACAGTGGCAGGACCCCTGCCTGTTCTGTGGCAGCATCGTCGTCGGAGCCGGACGTGGTCGCTGCAGGGACAGAAGGCTGGGGACCCATCGGAACCGCTCCCCTTGGGTATAGGCTGGCGGCAAAAAATCGGACGCCGGTTCACACCCGCCCCTCCGTTGCATCCTCCACCTGTCCCTTCCTTCCCCCCTGGGGTTGTAGTTTCACGGCACGCGTTTTTCTCCACCCTGCAGCCCCTCGGCCTCCAGACATTTGTGAAAAGCGGAAGCCAGAGACTGCTGAGTACGACGTGATAGGTGGCTTGGGAGGCATATGTCGTCTCAAATTTGAAATCGGCATGTCTAGCCCTAGTGGCTGGATGCCAGGAATGAAGCGAGAATGTGCCCTTGCAGATGGTTAACCCAGCGCTTTAAAGGGGCCCCCCTCAGGTGGGGGATAGTCGTTAGGCATTTCCTGCCGGCATCCCAAAATTGCCCTCTTACACCAGCGGTGGTCGCGAGGCTTTTGAATACGCCGTTTTCGCTGTGGCCACACAACCATGTGCGAGGTATATCGGGCCCACTTGAACAAAGAGCGTGGACTTCGTGAGCGTTGGCGAGACACTGTCCAGTGGCGCCAGGATTGTGGAGGCGTGGTAGGAGGTCCGTCGTACTCCCTGCGGTCTTGCGGAAGACTTGAGGATCTGTGGTCTGAGCCCGCATGATATTTTATTTTTGTTGACGCTTTTACAGGACGTCGCTGCAAATTCTACGTCAAGCAGGCACACCTGATGGAACCTGCAGGTAGGCTGGCGAGGGCTGATGGGGGCCTTGGAGTGGTGTTTCGCAGCCATCCTGAAGGCAACCACAGTGCCTGGGCCATTCTGTTGTCATGCCACCGACGTGACCTCCCTGTTGTGGCCAGAAGGCTAAAGTGGAAAAAAGGTCTTAGCATTTGAGGGAAGGTGTGTTCTCGAGCACTTTCCAAGGATTGTTGTTGTGGGCTGCGGAAGAGGTAGGGCACAGAGTTAGTACAGTTTGGGTCATAATAGGGAGCGGTGGAAGAATACCACTGTCCTATCAAACGGATACGGATTCTGATGCCTTCCACAGTGCTGCAAGAGGGTACTGTTGGTAAGGTATGGTCACCATTCCGAGTGCAATTGATTCCTAAGGCTAAGGGAAGTGTACAGGAGGAAAACTCGACAAGGCTGGAGAAGGGAGCCGAAATACCCAAGCAAGTCCTCTTCCTGGGTCCCTCGACTTGGGGTAAGCTGCCTGTCGAAACAGCAGGATTGCAGGTGGCAGGGTACACTAGATGGGATAAGGTCCATGCCGCAGACAGTGGCCATCTGGGGCTTGAGAAGACCCTAGTGCGGACCCACCGATTTATGTTGCCCACCTATGCAAACTTCAAGCACCGCACAAGACACGCTAGAGAGACTTGTGTGGTGTTCGGGGCGCGGGCATTGTGTGCAGCTCAAGGCTGGCCAAGTGGAGGGCGCGATTGGGCGTGGCAGCACCAGGTGAAGTCGGGCGCCTTGCCGCCGGTGTATGTGGGACGCATCTGGACGAGCACTGGCGCTGCTTGGGCCCCTTGCTAACACAGACTAACTGACGCACGAGTAAGGAGTTTCTTGCTGTCACTCTTGCGGGGCATAGGACGCTGTGTCGACGCATGGTGCCAACTGGCGTGAAGATGTGCCCCGTGCTTACCAGGAGGTATGTGGTCCCTGCGCAGACGGTAGTTACCAGCTGATGACCGGCACCTTCGGCCTCCCCAGAGCTGGACACGAGGTTCTAGAATGACCTCTTTGGTTGCTCGGGAATTTGTCTCACAATATGCTACGTGTTGATTTGCCTCGTCTGTCGTCAGTTAAGGTTCGGCTCGTGGTGCGCCCACCCATTTGTCCAAGTCATTACTCTTTCTTGATCCATGACCTTTCGGTGCTAGATGGCCTCTTACTATGGGTTGCCTCGCGTCTCTCGGAGCACTTGGTTGGACCAATGGCTGCGATCTACTTCTCTACTGCTGTCTCGCACTGCTGGCGTTAGCTTACTAACTGCGTAGTCTGTTTGTCTGTGGCTTACACCATTCACTCCACACGGATTCTTAAGGCCCTTCACGTAACGCTAAAGGTGCCCAGTCTCCTTGCGTCTGGCTCTTCCATCTGTCCCCTCTCTACACAATGCCCTGTGTCGTCGTCATCTTTTGCCTTGGTATAGGATCTAGTAGTTCTAGGTTGACGCCACTTCCCAGTCCAGAGTTCCGTTGGGGAGCAAGAACTGTTGGTCTGGTTGGTCTGGCCGTTATTCGCTCTGTGATCCTTTCTCCCTACCTTTCTCGCATCTGTGACCTTCTGTGCTCTGGCGCACGGTCCTGACCACTCGTGGCCGCCTGTCCCCTCTTTCTCCTGTGTTACCTCTATGCTCGCCACAGGATACATGCCACTTTACTCCCTGGGGCACCATGCGTGGGACAAAAATGAAGAGACGTTAGCCCTCCCTAGAGGAGCGGTGGCACGCACCATGAGTGCAGTCCTGTGCGCTCAGCTTTCACGTTGACTGACTGTAGACTTCCCGACTTGCGCTAGCATTCTGTGACAGTGACGGGCGATGTCAACACAGAAGTTCATTCTATTCCGTTAGAGAGTCCATGAGTCAGCCGTCAGTCTTGGGGCACTCTCTGGAAACTGTGATTATACCTCCCTCTGGCTGTTGTCCCATCTGACGACAATTAAAGTACCCGCCTATGCCCTTATACCCTCCTCATCAGAGCGACCCCAGCGAGAGCGGGAAGGGAACTAGTCCGCGCCTCACGATGCGAAAGACTTTTTTGTCTCTTCTGTGTTTCTGATGGGAACGTACTTTCACATCATACCGGTTCTACTCGTTTGTTTGACAATTGTAACTGTTCTGTTTGTTCCTGAGCGACTATATGCTTCATTTAACATCTTTCCTTGTAGTAGTGTTTCAGGTTTAGGTATGTCAGAGCAGACGGTTGTACGCTTCTTGTTTGATAGGGTGGGACGACATGTGCTGCACTCGCCAGTGGGCTCTCCTCTGTGTCTCTTGTCGGAAGACAGTTGGTTTAACATGACTACAAGGATTGACCTGTGGCATGTATTTACCCCCCCACTATGATAAGGGAACTGGGCATAAACATGACCGCAGGTCCTGGCTTCGTCGTGAGCGGAAAAGAGCTAGCGGAAGGTACACTACTAAACGCCCGATGCTATGCATCCGTCCAGAAGCAGGTTTGGGGGTTCCGTCTCTCCTCTCTCTCGTGCTTGCCTCCTCGGTGAAGACGCTTATCGTCTGTAGTGCCTTTTCCGTTGACCTGTGATATAAACTTGTAGTTGGTACCTTCGTTTATACAGTCCGCGTATTGTTGCTCAGTGTGAAATGCTGGTTTGTCCCCCGATGTTATTGTGCCATCTACGAGAAATATCTCTCTCTATCGTTTTTTGTTATAGGGTACAATTAACTAAAGGAAACGATATCTCATTGATTGTGTTACTGTTTCTACGTGCTTCTCCATGTCCTCTGCGCTTTCCTACCTTTTGGCGTGTTGGTTACTACCCCTCTCGTGATGTGCGTTCTGGACGTCACTGTTGTTCGGGGCTCGGTCTCTTGCGCCTCTGTGTGGATGCTCGGTGAGTGATTTCTCACGACCCCCGATCACATTTTGCAATCTGTTAGAACGCCGTCTGCCTTAGCCCTGCCTTGTGTTGGTGGCCAGATGAAGAGACCGACGCCTTCGGGGCCAGTCGCCCTGCTTAACCAGTATGTTTTGTCGTAGATCATTTCGATATTATTTGTCTTGCTGTATGTCTCTTTCTGTTATGTATTTCACTTCTTATTGTATGAGTTCTGCTCTATCAGTTTATAATCAACCCTACTGGGATTCTGAACATAATTTTTTATTTATTTTTTTAATGTTTCTGTTTAGATATGTACCCTCAAGATCTACGCAATAACACCCCACCTAGTTAACAAATCATACAACTACATCTTGCCTATTATTCAAACTGCATCTCATCTTAATCAAAATTTAATACGATGAGTAAGAGTTCCATCATGAATAAAGAGATTGGAAGGATCACTTTTATGCAAAAAAAAAGAGACAATCAAAAAAACCAAAAAATACCACTCTTCATAGCATTATCGCTAGCATCGTTTATTATTGTATATGCGCGCTATTCATTATATGTATGGGTCACCGCCAAAACCTTTCCAGGAGCGACCAAATATTTCATGTCTTCGGAAATCTGTTGTTGTCTATCCCTGCACATAAGCTGGTCGTCTATTACTCAAACATTGCACAAACTAGATACCCAATGGTGCGGTCTTCCCTATTATTGCCTTTTCCTGGTTGGTAATACTCCTCAGTCCATTGTTTGTTCTTGTCAATCTTGTCAACTCACAATTTGTTGGTCACTTCTTTGCAATACTGGATTAAATCACAATAATTAAGCAAGGGAAGGCACAATATGAAAAACACTGATATATCTAGGCTTTCCGGTTGTCATAAATAGCATAAAACGGGCTAGTCGTGTGTCGGTTCAAACACAAACGCTAATGTACATGTTACTGACGGTACGTCTATTCTTGCTATTAACTCAGATCTCTGCAGCTCCAGATCTGTAACTTTACTAAGCGTTAACTTTACAATGTGGTGTATGTCACACACCATCCTTTCCTCATGGCGGTGCTCTCATCTTTGCTGTTTCTCCGAGTATAGCGCCACCTTGGAGCAATTTCTCGTTACAAACATGTGTTAGTGACATCTCTTGCAGCTGTCCCTGACCAATCGTAGCATCTTTACACCATTTGCCAGTAGTACTTGCCTTTTGAGTACTCCTACACACCCCTGAATCCTTGACCTGTTCATGACCTGCGCCGATGCAATCTGACGTGACATCTGTCGGTTCTAGTCGATGTTATTTCGATACATGTATCATTTGCGGATAAGTACCATTGCCATGCCACTGCCTTTCCGACACTCCACGTGCAGATAGATGTCTCAGTTCTAGTACACAGTGAAGGCTGACGGGTAGTTACGTTAATGATTGCCTGTTTTCCATCTAATTAGCAGCCGTTTAGGACTAAGCTGCTTACATATGTCACTTTGAGGTACGTAGGTAAGATAAAGACTTCTTTGTGTTCATTGGTTTAGGGGGCTGGGTTACCAGGGGATTACCATGCAAGAGGTCTGATAAGGAAATGATTTTAAATACAACACATACGGTTGTAATATACAATCCAGCGTCTCTACTACTTGTTACATTTAACGGTCAGGTATGTTGGTCATGCAGCTGGCCGGTATGGGAGGAAAGGCAAAACGAGCAGGCAGGCAGCAGCGCACATCTCGTCGAGATGCAGGCAAGGAAGGCAGAGGAACAGTTCTGCCAACTTGTTGAGGTGCTACAGAGCAATCTTGCATCTGTGAAGATGGAAACTCAGCAGTACACCGACAAGGCCTGCAACAGCGTGAAGAGTGAACTGAAGGAGGAGGTGCAGACTCTGAAAGGCGAGGTTCAGGGCCTGAGGGAGGAAGTGAAAGCGGAAAGGCGGCGTCACGAGGTATTAACGTTGCAAGCAGAGAAGGCAGACAAGGTTCTGGCAACAGATGCCAGAGTGTCAGATTTACTGGGGTCTGCCTGGGGTCCGTGGCAGGAAACCCCCGGGCCTCGCAGCATCGTGTCGGAGCCAGTGGTCGCTGCAGAAGGCTGGGGACCCATCGGAACCGCTCCCTTGGGTATAGGTGGCGGCAAACTCGGACCCGGTCAACCCGCCTCGTTGCCTCCCTCACCCCCTTCCTCCCCCCTGGGCGTGTTAGTTCACGGCACGCATTCTCCACCCTGCAGCCCCTCAGCCTCCAGACATTCTGTGAAGCGTAAGCCAGCTGAGTACGACGGGAAGGTGGCCTGGGAGGCATATGTCGCCCAATTTGAAATGCTGGCATCTGCCCAGGGCTGGAGCCAGGAAGAGAAGGCCCTGCAGCTGGTAACAGCGCTAAGGGGCCCCGCGGTGGAAGTGTTGGGGCATCTGCCGGCATCCCAACATGCCTCTTACACCAGCGTGGCGGAGGCTTTGAAACGCCGTTTCGGGCACCACCACCAGGCCGAGGTATATCGGGCCCACTTGAAGAAGCGGACTCGTGAGCGTGGCGAGACACTGTCCCAGCTGGCGCAGGATGTGGAGGCGCTGGTAAGGAGGTCGTACCCTGCGGCTGCGGAAGAGATGATCGTGGTCCTGGCCCGCGATTTCTTTGTTGACGCTTTACAGGACCAGCAGCTGCAAATCTACGTCAAGCAGGCACACCCTGAGGACCTGCAGGTGGCGCTGGCGAGGGCTTTGGAGTTCGAGGCCTTCCTGAAGGCAACCAGTGGCCTAGGGCCAGCTGCTCAGCCCCGCCGTGACCTCCAGTGCCGGAAGGCTAAAGTGGAGAAGGTAGCATTGAGGAAGGTGAGTCCGAGCACTTTCCAAGGCTTGTGTTGGGGCTGCGGAGAGGTAGGGCACAGACGTAGTCAGTGTCAGAGGGAGCGGAGAACACGTCCTCTCAACCGGACGGATTCTGATGCCTTCCAGCAGTGCTGCAAGGACTGTGGTAGGTATGGTCACCATCCGAGTACATGTCCTAAGGCTAAGGAAGTGGTACAGGAGGAAAACTCGGACAGGCTGGAGAAGGGGGCCGAAACCCAGCCGTCCTCGGTTTCTGGGCCTCGACTTGGGTAAGCTGCCGTCGAACCAGCAGGATGCAGGTGGAGGACTCAATAGATGGGAAGCCATGCCGCCTGACAGTGGACACTGGGGCTGAGAAGACCCTAGTGCGGCCTGATATGTTGGCCACTATGCAACTTCCAGACGCACCACAGAGACTGTGTGGTGTCACGGGGCATTGTGTGCAGCTCAAGGGGCCAGTGGAGGCTCGTATTGGCGTGGGCAGCACGGTGCTGCGGCTGCCGGTGTATGTGGCCGATCTGGACGAGCACTGCTTGCTGGCCCTTGACTACCTGATGCAGAGTAAGGTGTGTGTCGACCTTGGACGGAAGCTGGTGAGGGTGCACGGTGAAGATGTGCCCTTGCTTCCAGAGGTTGGCTGCGCAGAGGTAGTTACAGCTGAGCGACTGCACCTTGCCCCCAGGATAGAGTCTAGAATCCGGTGTCGACTGTCAAGAGTGATGCGTGGAGTAGAGGGCCTCGTGGAGCCCATTCAAAACCTGCAGCTGGCTGATGGCGTAGTGGTTGGGCGGAGCCTTGTTGGACCAGGGGAGGGGTTAGTTACAGTGTTGGTAGCTAACTCCTCCGATAAGGCCCAGAAGGTGCCAGCTGGTGCAAAGCTGGGCACTTGTGAAGAAGTGGAGCATCCAGAAGAGTCGTCGGGGAGCAAGGAGTTGGTTGGTGGGGGGCCGTTGCCTGACTTCCTCGAGGACTTGGCGCACCGGCCAGGGCCAGGAAGCTACTCCTGGGGCCATGGTGAAAAAGAAGATGACGTTAGCCCCAGTAGCGGCGATGAGGACGTGGCAGACGCTGACCGAGATGAGGACGAGCATTTGGACAGTGAGGGCGATGCAACAGACGTCAATGGTGACCATGAGCCAGGTCTTGGGGCAGGAGATACCCCTCTGGGTGCCACTGCCAATCTACCGCCGCCCACACCTCCTCCAGAGCGACCCCAGCGAGAGCGAAGAAAGCCGCGCTGGATGAAAGATTTTTGTGTTTCTGAGAACTGATTTTCAATTACGGTTACTTTTGTTTGAAAGAATTTTGTTTGTTCCTGAGGACTAATCTTATTTAAATTTTCTGTAGTTTGTTTCAGGTTTAGGTATGTCAGAGCAGACGGGTCGTCTGCTTGATAGGGGGGGATAGTGCTACGCCAGTGGGTCTTTGTCTCTGTGCGAAACATGTGTTAACATGAAAAGGATGACCTAGGCATGTGTTAACATGAAGGGACCTGGGCAAACATGACGCAGCTGGCTGTGAGCGGAGGAGCGGAGGAACAAGCCGAGAGACGCAGTTGGGTGCTGCTCCTGTGAAGACCTCGTGTGTGCCTTCGTGACCTGATAAACTTTGTGTTGCCCTGTTATAAGCTGTATCGTGCAGTGTGACATGCTGGTGTCCCCCCTGTATTGTGCCTATAGAAAAGTGTACGGGTAAATAACTTGTGTAAATAAAGGAAAGACTATCATTCTGTGTTTATTTCGTGCCCTGCCTCGCCACTTGGCGTTACCCTTCGTGGTGTTCTGGGACGCTGTGGTGCTCGGTGCCTCTTGGAGCTGTTCAGTGTTCACGACCCTGTGAATAGCACGCCGTCTGCCTAGCCTGCCTTGTGTTGGTGGCAGAGAGACGAGGCGGTCGGCGTAACAGTATGTTTGTGTAGATATTTCTATATTATTTTTGTGATGTATCTTTATGGTATTTTTCTTACTAGTCTTATAATTTTATAATCACAGGTCTGAAATAATTTTTTATTTTTTAATGCTTAATATTACCCTAGATCTACAATAACCACAGTAAAAAAAAAATCTTGCATATTCAAACTACTACTTAATCAATTTTAATACTGATTGATAAGAGTTCCATCAATAAAGATGATTGAAGTATACACTTATTCATACAAAAAAAAAAAAAAAAAAAAAAAAAAAAAACACTCCTTCAAGATATGGTAGCATGTATATGTATATGCGTTCTTCTTAAGTATGGGTCCAAAACCTCACAGAGCGACAAAATTTCATGTCTTGGAAATCTGTTGTACCGCAATAACTGGTTATCATTAACATGCAAAGGATCCAAGGGGTCCCTATAATGCCTTTCATGTTGTAAAACTCGATCATGTTGTTTGTCGTCTGTCAACACTGTTGGCACTTGCAATATGTTTAAATCACAATAATTAAGCAAGGAAGGCAAAGAAAACACTGAATATCTAGACTTTCCGGTGTATTAAATACATAAAACGGCAGTGTGTGGTCAAACAAACGCTATATAAGTTATGACGACTCTTGCAAGAGCAGTTGTAACTTACAAGGTACTTTACAATGTGTGATGTCACAACATGGCGGCTATTTTTGTTTCGAGTATGGCCCTCGGAGGAGTTACAACATTCTAACTGCTCCGATAAGAGATACAACATTGCAAACTGTTTTGAGTATCCCACCCTGAACCTGACCTGTCCCTGGGAGATAGAGAAGGAGTGCTGTTATTTGACATGTATCTTTGGGATAAGTACATTGCAGCACTATTCGACACAGGAGCAGATGTCTCATTAGTACACAGTGAAGTGCTGTGGGAGTTAAATATGCCCTATTAGCAGGTTAGGAAAGCTGTTTAATGGGAGGGTAAATCTCACTTTTAACGTAGGTAAGATAAAGACTTCCTTTGTGTTCTTGGTAGGGGGTACCAGGGGTTTACCATGCCAGATGCTGATAGGAAATGATTTTGCATACACACATACGGTTGTATATACATCACGCTCTACCTACTTGTTCAGTAACGGTCAGGATGTGAAGGTCGAATGTAATAATAAAAAATCTGTCACTTCTATGGCAACCAGTACTGCAGGGATGCTAGAGGAGCAAGATGGAGAAAGCTGCAGGGGCCCCTGTGATTTTTGTCTGCCTGGGAGAAGTGGATTTAAATTATGCTACAGATGTGTGCTTTACTGATGAGGCTTCTAGAGATAATAGCAGGATTATTAATAAGAATATCACTTTAGATAATAACGAAACTATAGATGAAGTCACTATAGATAATAGCAGGGTAATCAATGAAAATATTACTTTAGATAATAGCAGGGCTATAGATGAGGATACTATTGAAATATCAGGGTTAATGAGATTACATAATAACGGGGCTATCGATGAGGTGACAAAAGCTAGTAGCAGGGCTACTGATGTTTTTCCAGTAGGGGATCTAATAGTAGATACAGAATCGTGTGGATATTTTTGTGTTTTAGCTAAGGACATTAGTATGAATGATTTAAATGGAGCAAATATGTTATTTATTCCACGGAAGGATTTTGAGATTAGCTTAATGGAAGACATAGTAGCTCCTATTTCATCATCTGATGGTGTCAAAAAAATGGTTTCAGATACCATTTAAAAATGAGAGGAATAGAGTGGCAGAAATTATGCAGAATACGAGTGTAGGAGAACTCGTAAAATTAGTAGATATATCTTCCGGGAAAGCCAGAAGTCATGTAGTAGCAAGTGTTAAGAGCTATAGAAGTAAAACTTATATGAGGAAATAGACAAAATATATGACCGAGTTTCAGAAGAGCAAGGGATGCTGATAGATTTGGTTTTGGATTTCTCAAGGGTTTTATGTTTAGATGAGGATCCTTTAACTATTTCGATCGAATACTTTCACGAAATAAGGGTATGAGGTCCTCCAGTTTATAAGAAACCCTATCCCATCCCGATGAAATACAAAGACGAGATTAGAATCGAGATTGATTGATTGATTTTTTCAAATTATCTGCTGCATCAACAGCTAAGGTCATTAGTGGCGAATACCTTGTTAGATAGAAATATTTAAATATTTTGAACTTTAAAAACATTTCAATAAATATCTCACAATCTATTAGTATAAATATGCTCTAAAAATCACAAGCCCCATAGATATTATGCTCTCAGGATGTATAAACATACACATTCATGCATAATTAAAATTTATTGAAAATATTTGTCTCCCTCAGGAAACTAATGAAGACCGCTAAATGCTCTTGCGCATCCCTACACAAATTGCTTCACATTATTAGCCATGATCGGCCCAATGAGTCAGTCTTGTTCGCTGCCTTCCGATTCTTTATTCTATGTAATACAAATTCTACTTTCGGTTGCATGCGATGCCTGGTCCACCCACTCAAAATTACCAAGCGTCACTCGCAGTTGTTTTCAGGAGTATGCCTCCATTGTTCCCACCACTTAATCGCGAAGGTAACTCCCGCCATGCTTTCAGTTTCAGGTCGGTGTGTGGGAGAGGAAAAACAAGTATCAGCCTTCTCATTCCCACATGCATCCATTACCACACTCGCCCACCAATGAAACACTGATGTCACATGAAAAAGATAACTATAGTACTGGCGTGCCAGCCAGCCATGTTGGTAATCAGTGCCGGAACGAGATTTATTGAATATTTAGCGCGCGAACACCTTGCTTAGATAGACAATCATTAGAATAACTTTAAAAATCTATTAATAAATGATCTTACAGATAACAATAAACTATATTAAAAAATCAAGCATGAATATTATGCTAATAAGTATATAAAGTAATTGCATATATAATATTAGGCATAATAAAAATTTTGTGAAAATAAACACCCTCATAAGGAAAAATAATAGAACTTCTAAGTAACAATCCTCCCCCTAATACATTTTTCAGTGTTATACAAGCGCGAGCACAAGTACATACTGTCTTTGGTCTGCAGAAATGGTTGCACATAACTTTCCACTAATTGCGGGAACGCGTTAATGAGCTCATTGGCATCCTACAAAGAGTGCTTCACTTTTAGCCTTACATCTGGTCCATGAGTCAGTCTCGTGTGCTCCGATTCTTACGTCGTGTAGTAATACAACTTCTACTAGGTCACCCAACTGCCCACTGTGCATATCTAACCTCTCGCAGTTTGTTTCTTAGAGTATAGCCTACCATTGTTCTCCTCCACCTATCACAAAGACAACTCCGTATGATAGGCCTTTCAGGCTCTGTGTGCCGAGCAGGAAAGCAAACGAGCATCACAAGTGGCTGAGCGGCAGCTGCCTTGGCCATCTGATCAGCTTCTCATCCCACTGATACCCACAAGCTGCTAGGCACCCACATAGAGATATCATCTTTCTAGTGTTGACAGTCAATGCAAGCAATCGTGAACCATCCCTCACTACTGCGTGTGATGAGTCTTAATCTGCATGCCATTTGACGCAAGGAGAAGCGAACTACGCAGAATACACAATATATTACAACAGAATAGCGTTGTAAGACCTTTAGCTCACCTCAACTGACCTGCAATGTGGGATGGCATGTAAAAATCCTACCCTAGCCCCCCCCCCCCCCCCCCTGCAGTGAAGATCGAGGCTTTAGTGAGAAAGGATTGCCAGATGAGTTTTCCTTCATGCCCTCACATGCCCTGCAAAGCCCACACCATTTTCAGATTCGAACCATACTGTATATATTGCATCTAGATCCCTGCCGTCACTTAAAAATGTGCCTGAAGAAATCTCTCTACTGACTTCTGCTTCAGATCTCTAACCCCTTGTCCCAACTCCGGACCAAATCCAGCTCGACTTGATTAGTACAACTGCGGAGCGAATTGGGGACACGAATATCCAACAGCCAGAACCTTAGTGAGACTTAAATTAAGCCATTCCAACAAGATCTCACTCTACCTAACCATAGGATCGGCTAATCCTCAAGGCGTGTTAGATGAAAACGAATCTGGATGTAGGAGATCCCGGAATCCTTTGTAGTCTCGTATAGTAAATCGGTCTCATGTAGTCCAGCGTTTAATGAAGAGGTGGTGGGCTTCTCCACTATCAGACTACAGGGACCTCCACAGCGTGAAGACCTTAAAGCCCCAGTACAGATTAGACCTTGAGCAGCTTCATATGAATGAGTTCCAACATCCGTCTCGAGAACAGTGCGGGCGTTGCCAGATGAAATAAGTTCACATCCATAATCAAGAAACCTTTTTACTTTTTCAAGAATAAGCGCCTCAGTAAAAGCCGTTCCTTATTCAGAAGCGTTTTAGTGCGGTATATGCAACCCCAAGATAACATGTGAAAGAACCGCAAAATACTAAGCACGCTTTATTGCAGACCTCACCTACCTGCTGTGCCAAATTGCAGTGGGTTTGCCTCCTAAATAGAGGAAGGGTGTGGATTTTACTTCGTTTAAGATGGAATGTATAGCCATGGTCTTGCCTTGGCCGAGAGAATATGAACCCATATGTTGCCACATGCACAACCCATGGATTTTTATTTGCAGTCTGCAGCGTGTCTGCACATCTGTAAGTTCCTCCTCGAGCCCAGTTACAAGCTGTAAAGTCTATCCCACCATACAGCATACATGAGACCGCACTTGAACACCTTTACGATGTCATTATATGCTCATTTGCAAACTAGCGGGTTACACTTAAGACACTCCCTTGTGGGACCCCTTCCAGCTTGATTTTCCAGGTTAGAGAAACTGTTATTCTAACCCGCCAAACTCTAAAACTTCCTGTCAGACAAGGAAGCCCCTTATGGCCTTAGAAGCGATAGCGTAATGCTCCTCTTTGGTAAACAATGTCATTACAGCTTATCGAGTATGCCATGCTTTCCAAGTAGTATCGTAATGGCCTTTTCAGGGCCAAGAAGACTGCTATCATTAGTAGCGCTGTGCCCCGAAGACATTCGTTATAAATGCAGTATCCATCCTCACTAATGTCTCATCTCGTGGTCGATCTCAATTTTCTAAAGCCATATTGATATGTCCGAGTCAATACGTTTTCTTTTTTTTTTTATCTAGCAGCCATACGTCACCTGCATAGTTTACATTTCTCTCCATCAGCTTGCCAGATGCAGTGGTGAGGAAATTGAGTCTGTAACTTTCCTAGTTGTAAGATAAGAAGCATCTTTGCAGTTAGGAACAGAAGGATATAGCTTTAGCTCTCCATTGTAGAATGGACACTGTGCCCCTCCCTTATGATATAGAATAGGAAATTTCTGGGAGCTCTCCTGGTAAGTGAGATATTACATTTGATATAGGAATATCGCCTCACTCTCCTGCGCGGCAGTCTTAACGCGCACAGAGCTGCCAAAGCAGAGTCCTATATCTTAGCGCAAAAATGGCAAGTTATATGGAAGTTCTGCTGCAATCCTGCTGAAGAACAAACGGGCTGTGCTTCCTTGTCAGACCGAAGAAAGTAGGTATAATCGAGCCAGTGATAAGATGCTCAGAGCGAGATTTCATGCCACGGGTAATAGCCTAGCTCATTTGCACATCTTTTATATACTCGTGATATCATCTCATGCCATCTATCTCAAGCAGGTGGTAGTGAATGTAGCTAACTTTCCAGCGATCTACGCACCTGTCCCGACAACCCATGCTAAGGGCGTTCCAGAGTTAATATGAGAAGACCATACTGTCTCCACGACGATCCGTACTAGCCCTAGCTTTAGCACACGCCCTTATCGGCATTGGCCCTCAGAGTCTTACTGCTAATTGCCATCACCAACTCAGGTGGACAATGTCTGGGCGTGTTTTCAACTGCCCATAAATAATAGCCAGCACACTTTAAACTTGCCTCTGACAGCTGTTGCCATTCATCAGACACTATGGCAGAGTCGACGAGTAATGGCTCCGCCCTACTTTGGGAATGGATTGCGGGGGGGGATCCTGACCAATGCCATGCTGCAATTCGTGATGTGAATGTGATAACAGCATTTGAACACTAGGAAATCATTCACAGATCCATGCAATACTGCCAGCCTTGATCGAAAAGATTCCAGTCGTATTTCAGAGTCGCCATCTCTGCACTCCATGACTGCGAATACCATTCACCAAAGTGGCACTTCCAGGAAAGTCTTGCATGACCTGCCAAGGTGAAGTGAACTGGAATTCAGGCCTGCAGCCTAATATGATGCGCGTCTATATTGAGAGACTGTCCCGAGTTTTGAATTGGAAATGTGTGCGGGAGTGTCATGTTCAGTAAAACTAGCATACATACTCTTAAGAACAAGAGACTCCAAGGCCCTTCCTCGAGAGTTGCACCTCTATCTGTTCCCCAAGGTCGATGCCGACAATTAGAAAATCTACCCAAGGTAGAACTAGCGATGTGCAACCCACTGCTCAAGATAAGATTTTCCAAATGATTAATGTTCCAAAGGATTATGACAAGGAAGGTAGATGGATGCAACAGTGATAAGGTCGTGCTCCAAGCCTATCTCATTAAGACATTATCCAGTACTGCTACCCTCCATGAGCCGTCCATTGTCAAACGCCGTCCCATAATAGGCTTGAACTTTGGAACTCCTCTCCAGGCGAAATGCCGCCTACAATTATTCCCTCGCCCGTCATAATTACTATTGTAGAGATACACCAAACTGGATTATATGAAATCTCATCAGATGTTGCCCAGTTCTTACTCATTATTGCATGAATCTCCTGCAGTTCATTGGCATATAGTGCGATCCATTCTTTAGATTATTTCCTTCATAAAGGTGTTTGGCACAGCACCTTCGGTCCAAGGTACTGGCCCCCACCCTGAGGCATGTCCCCTTATCCATAGAATCCAGGAGGAGCTCAAGTACCTTTAAATGTTGTTCCCTTGGACAGGTTCAGGATTTCTTTGCCTGAGCAAAGAACGGACCTGAGCCTTTGCTTCAGGGGCATTCTGTGCTAGTAGAGGAGGACCCTGTGGAGCCCTTGCAGCGGGAGTGTTTGGCACGGTTCAGGATTCCCTTTGCCTGGGCAAAGGTCGTGCATGAGCCTTTACTTCAGGCATTTGCCTAGCACCAGAGGGCCCCTAGTGGATGAGTGCAGCTGGATTTGTTCACGTTGGAGGCCTCTGGAGCCTTAAATGAGGCTCCAAAGACCTTACTGTGGGGAGGAGGATGTCACCTCAATAGACCCCTATTCCCAACTCCGTTTCTGGTGGACAACTCACTGAGGCAGTGTCAGCACTTGGGAACTTGAGGGTTTAAGGAAGGGCAGAGTGTGTGTTGTAAGAAGGGCTCGAACCCGAAAGCAAAGGACTACCTGGCTGTGCAAACAGCCACGGACACGCCTTGCCTCAGAAGCTGGGAAGGTTCCAAAGTGACAACATGTGATGTTTCAGAGGGAATGGTCGGGGTTGCATAGGTCGTCAGGGAGAGATCTAGATCTTTGTAAATTTGTAGTACTCATTACAAATTGGAATTTTCATTTCCTCACCCCCCCCCACCCACCTGGAGGTCCAAACGAGGGAAGCTTAATAGTTGGGGCTCCAATCTCCCAACAGCCACAGGGATAATGAGGGGAAATATGCAAACACTATTAAGAACTATGGCAGTCGCGGGACCTATGCGCTAACCGACTGAATAGTGTCTGCTTGAACCCTAGCCATATTTGACAAGCCGATTGACCTGGACGGACCTTGATCAGCCACCAATCTTACCAGAATCAAGGACAAAGAGGTGTGTCGCTAGGTGCAGGGCACAGTGTGCACCATCGCTCAACTCCAGACTCCGGTCTCCTGTAATGTGGGATGCCACGCACGCAAACACAAGTGGGAGAGTTCTCACCAGTCGAAGATGGAATGAACCAGGGTGTGGGTGCACATCCCCTCTCTGAGGCTTGGCGGCACCAGGAAGCCATTTGTCTCATCCCTCACTGGTGACCCCTCCAGTATGGGTAGCCCTCTGATCAGGATCACCAGATCATTGGACCTCAAGCCCCCCACCCCCCCGCGTGCAAGGCGGCATACGTTAGGGAGGGCGAGAAACTAGAGAGACTTTGTTAGTGGGTGGACCAGAATCACCCCAACGGAAAAAGTTAGTTGTATGTAATGAAGGATAAGGAATCGTGCACACAAGATGCTTCATGGGACGATGATGGGCTAAAGTGAAGCACTTTGTGAGGGATGCCAACAAGCCATACGGCGCACATGTAGTAGAAGATGTTGCAACATTCTCAAACCAAATGATGTATGTACTTATCTACCCCATATACATTGAAAAATGTATTGGGGGAGGGTTGTGACAATAGAGGGTCTTATTAGTTTCCTTATGGAGACTAAGATTTTCAATAAAATTTATTTAATTATGCATAATAAAAATTATTGTTCTCCATAATTTATACACTTGGCTCAAATATTTGTACTTCGATTTTTAAATAATTATACTATTGTAAGTTATTATTAATAGACCTTTAAAGTTTAAAATATTTTAAGTATTTCTATATAGCAAAAAGGGTTTTTTGTATTGGCCACTAAATGACCTTAGCTGGTGGAACGGCAGAGAATTTGAAGTATGCAATCAATCACGGTTCAAGATGTAATGAAACAGGGTTCAGGCACATCCCATCTCATAGTCTTGGTGCATTCAGGAAGCCTGTGTCTCATATCTCACTGGACTCCTCCAGTAGGGTAGTCCTCTGGTCGTGCTATTAATAGGTCATTGGGACATTAGAGACCCTCACTGCCGACAAGCGTGGATCCGTTACGGGAGGGAGGGTTTTAGAACGAGATGGCAGGGGTGTTATATCTTGGATTTCAGAGCTCTTAATGAATGATTGAGGACGATACCGATACACCTTGCCAACATAAATTCTATCTGCAAAGGCTGGGTAGAGCGTGTCTTCTCGTGTTCGACATAAGAGATAATGCTGACCCCCGCCCAGTTGTGAGAAAAAGGCATTTCACAATATGGATAGCCACTACAATTTATGAGGTTGCCCTTTTTGGGCTGAAAGACACAACTTTTTTATAGAGGATTAGTGATAAGGGCCTGGCCGGTCCTGGGGGATGGGGTTGTGTTTATTTAGACAGCGCAGGTTTAGAGAAACATGGAGCTTTAGTCGTCTTTAACAGAGTAATCTCTCTGTCAAACTTACGAATTGTTATTTTTTAAAGTACAAAGTGAGTATTTTGAACTCGGGATTATTGAGAAAGGTTAGTAAAACAAAAAGAAAAAGATTGAAGCAATGAAGAGATGTCTGCAACCGGTAATTTTGTGAAAGAGCTCAGGAAGTACTATCGGCAGGGACTAACTGCTAAAGATGGGAAAAGAAAACTAAGTGGAAACAGGAACATCCCACGAGTTGCATACAGTATTGTTGAGAATAATGTTAAAAATTCCCAAAATTCCCCCATCCATTTGTGTAAGATGAGATGCAAAATAAGAATTGATTGAGGGGGCTATCGAAACAGAGCATAATAATAGAAGAAGTAGACCACTGTCTCTATTCAATCGACAAGTTAGAAGGTATGAGTTAAATTATTTACTGTAGAGCGAGAGGCATGGCGATAGTATATGGGTTAAAGATAAATAGAAAACTTTGATTCAGGGATTCCAGTTTTAGTTCATTCAAACCATAGCCTCTTCTTTTATATTGTATAGAGAGATGTAAATGAAAGACTAGCCAGTTGGAGTATGTCATAGCCAGAGTTTCCGAGATTAGCAGAGAGTTAACTTACCGGGCAAGGACAATATTAGCAATGCGCTGTCAGAACCAGGGAGCAGTGATACTGCCAATAGACGCATTTAGTGGTGGGGTGGTGGCTCGCCTAGCTACTAATCTAGTATAGGCATAAATCAATTGATATTCCGAGGTCAGAAGAAATGGTATGTTGCAGTGACAGTTGCCACGGAGGTCGAAAAATATGGGGACTAGATAGTTAGAAATCATAAGATAAGAGAAAGGACCCACTTTGGGGTCGTGTAAAAGTGATCTATGAGGTGAAGTGACGCAACGGGGAGAATAGAAATGATCAGGACTGACCTGATGGGATTATAATATGTTTAAATAAGCCGTTTAGAATGGGTGATACCAGAATGGTGATACCAGAATTGTATGAGAGTAGAGACTTTAAGGTCAGCCCTCGATTTACTGTGGAGGCATAGGGGTGTCTTGGTGACCTTAAAGATAACTGAAAATTATTGCAATTTTCCAACAGGAAGAACGTAGTAAAGGAATATTGGTGAATTTGGGAAAAATTTGTTTGGGGGGTAAGCCAGGCAACAGAGCCTGGTCGCATCTAAGAGACATAAGTTTCAAAGAGCATGTCCATGTGGGTAGAGTCGGTCTGTATTCGGATGAGTGTTTTGGTCATATCCAGTAGAGAAGGCGTTGATAAAATTACGTCTTTGCAGTCATTAAAGTCCTAGGGATTAATTAGAAGGTCGTGAGGGCATCTCGCCCCAACGGCTTATTACAAAAGAGGGGGCCCCGTCAAATAATTTATGATTGGAGAAAGCAGTTCATAAACAAACTATATAAAACTTTTACAGAAGAAAAATGAGAAACAAAACACTATTATCACAGCATCAGGGGGACAAGTGGGGAAAGAGTAATGTATAAAAATAGATTTTATGTGCAATGGTCTGGGGGCAACCAAGCCAATTGGGTCAAATGTTTACTTCTGGCAGAATTAGTTTACAATTCATGGCTCAAACATTTTAAAAATACAAAAATGTATGAAGAAGCGATCCAGAGAAAGCAAGGGGAGAACGTCTATGCAAGGAATTAACCAAAAGAGGGGAAGGAGACCCTACTATATCTTTAAGCTACTCCTAAGGGGGGGGGGGGGATGAGTAGAAGGGTGGAGCCATAGGGTAATGGAAAAAATCAGTGATGAATTTAAAATCAAGGGAATTGTTGAGGGGAAAAAATGCAAAAGAACGAGTTGATAAGTTAAAATTTAGAATGTCATTAGCAAGGGGTCAGGCCACAATATAGAGGGTCCCCAACAGAGAGAAAAAAAAAATGAAGCAGAATTTGAGGATGGACAGTAGTTTGGAATATCAGAGAAATGTGGGGCTGAAAAATACGGAAAATATCGGGCATAATTACGTGATAAGAATTACAAAGATACAAAAAGTAAAAATAAAAACCCTGGAGTTATTTTTAAAAACCCTATTTACAGTAAATACAAAAACAATTTTTATAACTAGGTAAGTAGCCGGAGGGCCACGGTCAGGATGGAGTCTGAAGAGCCCTTGCTATTCTGGACTGGTTTTCGTTCGCTATTCCAATGTAACTTATACGTAAAATGTACAGATTGTTCCTGTAAGGGTAAATCAGGAGAGGTTTTAAATCCCATTTTAAAATTGGACAGAAGTTACAAAAGACTGAGGATAGTATTAAAAAGCTTGGAATATCAGAGATGATCTAATTTCGTGACACAAGTGTCACGAATAATGACAATATGAGAAAGAATATAAATAATCATATGACTTTTCTAATTTTTTTAGGTCAGTTCATCAAGGCCGACAGAAGCGTTCTATCTGGGGGGACTAATTTGGTTAGCAATATTTCAGGGTTGATAATAGGAGGGGTAACTAATACCCGTATAGAGTGTTGCACACCCAAATAAGAATTCTGATAAATTAATACAAAAGGGGTATTGAAAGGGCTGTTGTTACAATGATTGTACTGTTGTTATTTGCGAGGCTGAAACAGTGAGGACAACGATATGGGTTAACGGTTGCAGCTATTGGAGAATATAAGAATCCAAAAATACTTCAGAGAGAGGTCTAGATGACTCTTTTTTTACCTGCTGTCATCAGGTCAGGCGAAGAAAGGATTATGTCACTTCCTCGAGAAGAAATCTGGTTGCCATGGGGGTCGCAAACACTATCAAAGTGCCAGCTCTGTCAACCTCCTGGCACAAACGACATTAAAAGTTGCAACCCAAGGTTTGCTGGCAAGAAGTACTTTATGTGGATGAACTCTTGAAAAGGGGATTCTGATCACCGAGCCTCCTTTCCAACACGAATGGACGCTTCGACTCTCCTACTGCAGTCCCATCAGCGGATGGACAGATCATCTCAGATCATGTTGGGGTTCGTGAACGTTGGGCGAGTATTTTGAACAGTTGTACCAGGTAGACCCTCCAATAGTTAGCTTGGATGCAAACAATGTCTCAGTGCCTGTGCCAGGGCCCCCCCATCAATGAGGAACCTCCTACCCTAACAGAGGTTATGCTGGCAATTTCTAAGCTTAAGAGTGGGAAAGCTGCAGGCATATGTGATATCCCTGCTGAACTGCTAAAGGCTGGGGGTAAACCTATGACCTGCATATAGTACTGACTGCCATCTGGCGTCTGGTACCATAACCCTGACCCGCTGAGGGCGTGGTCATTCCTCTCTGGAAGGGGAAAGGGGATCGTTGGGATTGTAGCAACTACCATGGCATACATGCTAGCATACCAGGCAAAGTTCTCGCCCACATTCTTCGGAAAGGGGTCCGCAAACCACCTACTGAGACATCAGTGGCCGGAGCAGTCTGGATTTACTCCTGGCAAGTCCAGGATAGACCCTATACTAGTGCTTCGAGTAATTTTGGAACGCCGTCGTGAGTTTGGTCATGGGTTTGGCAGCCCACATCGAACTCAAGAAGGCGTTTGACTCGGTGCATCGGGAATCGCTTATCCCGACGCTTAGGAGAATTCTGACAGATTCCAACACCAACACTTTTCAACAAATTGTATGGACTGGATAATGGGCAGAGGCTACTAGCCAAAGTCAGTGTGGAGCAACACTAGGCAATATTAAGGTCTCAGACCTTGACTTTGCCGATGATGTTGCCATCCTATCTGAGTCCTTGGAGTCACTGGTGGCGGCTCATGATGCATTTAGCAAGAGGCAAAGCCCTAGGCCTAGAGGTCTCCTGGACCACGACCAAGATTCAGGAAATTTGGGGCGGTTAGGGGAAACTCATTCAGTTGATCCATGCTTGCGGCAAGGATGTTGAAGTTACAGAAAGTTTTACATACCTTGGTAGCATAGTCCATCTCTGGTTGTCAGACCAGGAAGCATTTGGAGATGTCAGTACCTATACAGAAGGAACAAGCTGCGTGTCTTCAAGGCCTTGATACTGCCAGTTTTTTCTCTATGGAAGCGAAACTTGGACGATATCCAGTGCTGGAATCTCGCCTTGATGCTTTCGAACAAGCCTTCCTTCGGGCC